>NC_137356.1:9655737-9658237 GCF_965287045.1 Carcharhinus amblyrhynchos
ATGGTAGAAGACGCACATAAAAGGACAAAAGTGGAAGAAGCAGCATTTATGTGAAAGTGGCACATAGAATTATCGAGTCCCTACAGTGCAGAAGGAGGCCATTTGGCCCATCAAGTCTCACTAACCACAATCCCACCCTGGCCCTGTCCCCGTAACCCCATGAATTTACCCTGCAAATCACCCTGACACTAAGGGGCAATTTAGCATAATCAATCCACCTTTTCTTTATTCATTTGTGGGATATGGGTGTCGCTGGCTGGACCAGGGCAGTTAAAGTTCAACCACATTGCTGTGGCTCTGGAGTCCCATGTAGGCCAGACCGGGTAAGGACGGCAGATTTCCTTCCCTAAAGGGACATTAGTGACCAGATGGGTTTTTCCGACAATGGTTTCATGGTCATCAGTAGATTCTTAATTTCGGATTTTTTTTATTGAATTCAAAATTCCGCCATCTGCCGTGGTGGGATTCGAACCCGGATTCCCAGAAAGTAAGTGTTTATAAGGCTTACATTAACACTGCAATGAAGTTAGTGGAAAATTCCCATAGTCGCCACATTCCAGCGCTTGTGCACCCTAACCAGCAGGACTTTCAGACTGTGGGAGGAAACCGGGGCACCCGGAGGAAACCCACGCAGACACGGGGAGGACATGTGCAGACTCTACGCAGACAGTGACCCGAGCTGGGAATCGAACCCGGGTCCCCCTGAGGCAGCAGTGCCAACCACTGTGCCCTGAGTTTCTGGATGAATCTTCCAGCAGTAAAAGCAGCAGGCCATCTCCTCCCCTGCCTAATCTGCGCACCTTTGGACAGATACTCGGCATACGCGAGGAGATGTGGGCAGCGACGTGTACAAGGGAGCGGGTCAGAGAAAAGAAGAACCAGCAAAGCTCAGTGAACTGCTGGAATGAACAGAGAGCTAGGGATGAAATGATGGTCAATAATTCGGCAGGAGAGACCGATTATAGAGAGGGCAGTCCGAGGTATATATATATTAAATAAAAAAGCACACCGTCTGACAAAGCCTCGCTGCATTCGGAAACTGATTGCCTTGGCAGTCAACTCAAAACTTTCTTCAGTGCAATATAGCTGGGACTGCCCCCTTGCATCTGTTCGGTATTCAGACTCCATGCCACAAAGCGTGACACATGGCAGCTCCCAGGAGCAGAAGGAGGGTTCTTTTTTTTTGTTAATTCCAGAGAGTGAACTTTTCTTCCCTGCCCTCTCCCTCTCTCCCTCTCTCCCTCCCTCTCTCTCTCTCTCTCACTGTAAATGAAGCGACAGATGTGAGATGAGGATTGTAATTGTTGGCATATGGGCCTTCCAGACGCCCTATTCCAGATCATCTAGCCCGTGCCCTGGAGTCTGTATTTAAGTGGGAGGGGGCAAGGCAGAAGGGGAACGGCCCGGAGAGGGAGGGGGGTAGGGGTGGGGGGTCTGGGGGGGGGAGGGGGGTGGTGCGGGGGTGGGTGGCTGGCGGGGGTATAATCAGGAGGCCTGAAACAGGGATAGTGGCACGGCGCTCTTCCTGAAAGGGGTTACAGGAGGGTGAGTATTTTCATGCAAAACACTCTCCCGTCGAGTGGCCCGCACTGTTCAGACTCAATGCTCTATTTATGTTGTACAACTGCCTCCACTTAAAGCCCGCTCTGTCATTTCCCTTCAGCTCCCAGTCTCGGCCGGCCTGCGCAAGGCAGGACAGGAAACGAGGACACCCCCCCCGCTGCCTCACAGCGCCAGGGACCCGGGTTCGATTCCCGGCTTGGGTCACTGTCTTGTGTGGAGTCTGCACGTTCTCCCCGTGTCTGCGTGGGTTTTCCTCCGGGTGCTCCGGTTTCCTCCCACAGCCCGAAAGGTGTGCTAGTTAGGATGCATTGGTCATGCTAAATTCTCCCTCAGTGTTACCCGAACAGGAGTGTGGCAACTAGTGGATATTCACAGTAACTTCATTGCCATGTTAATGTAAGCCTTACTTGTGACATGAATTAATAAGCTTTATACAACTCAGGCTTACTGTCTACACGAATCATCTTAAAGGCATCACTACCATTTGAGACGTCATAGAAATCATAGAATCCCTATAGTGTAGAATGAGGCCATTCGGCCCATCGAATCTGCACCAATAATAATCCCACCCATGCCCTATTCCCTTAACCCCAAGTATTTTCCTGCTAATCCCCTGACACTAAGGGGCAATTTAGCATGGCCAATCCACCTGACCCACATACCTTTGGACACTCAGGGGCAATTCAGCATGGCCAATCCACCCAACCTGCACACACAGGAGTACAAGAGTTGGGGCGTCTTGTTGAATTTGTACAAGACATTGGCAAGGCCACACTTGGAATACTGTGCACAATTCTGATCATCTTATTATAGAAAGGATATTATTAAACTAGAAAGAGTGCAGAAAAAAATTTACTGGGGTGCTAGTAGGACATGATGGTTTGAGTTATAATGAGAGGCTGGATAGTCTGGAACTTTTTTCCCTGGAGAATAGGAA
>NC_137356.1:9660737-9769256 GCF_965287045.1 Carcharhinus amblyrhynchos
AGGGACAGTGTTCCAAAAGCTAGTGGCGTTTACTATCAAATAAACCTGTTGGACTTTAACCTGGTGTTGTGAGACTTCTTACTGTGTTTACCCCAATCCAACGCCGGCATCTCCACATCATGAGATACATATTCCCAGATCTCTGAAGGTGGCAGAGCAAGTAAACGGGATAGTTACGAAGATATATGGGACGCTTGCTTTTATCTGTCGTGGTATAGAGTATAAGAACAAGGGGTAATGTTGGAGCCGTGTAGAGTGTTGGTTAGGCCACAGCTGGAGGACTGTGTGCAGTTTTGGTCACCTCACTACAGGAAGGATGTGATCGCACTAGAGGGGGTGCAGAGGAGATTCACCAGGATGCTGCCTGGGATGGAGCGTTTGAGCTATAAGGAGAGATTGGATAAGCTGGGATTGTTTTCTCTGGAGCAGAGAAGGGGGGATATGATTGAGGTGGGTCAGATTATGAGGGGTATGGACAATAGGGAGCAGCTGTTCCCCTTGGTTGAGGGGTCAGTCATGAGGGGGCTTCGCTTTGGGGTGAGGGGCAGAAGATTCAGAGGGAATTTGAGAAAACGGATGAGGTTCTCCGGATTCCCAGCCGCGTGTTTCCCGCCAGCAGGAGGTGTCACTAGCGGTGGGATTCTCCAGTCCCGCCGCGGTCAATGGGAAATCCCATTGATGTCACCCCTTGTGTCGGCAGGAAACCCTCAGGCGGTGGGGGGGTGGAGGGATGTGGGGGGAGTTGGGGGGTGGGGGGGGGGGCGGTGCGCTGCCAGCGAACTGCAGAATCCCACCAGCGTGAACGGTCAGAGAATTCCGGCAAACATCTTCTCAGCCACAGGCTGACGGGGATCTGGAGCGCATGGCCTGGGGAGGTAGTGGAGGCTGGAAAACCTTACAGCCTTTCAAAAAATATTTGGCTGATATTCACTTGGAATATCACAACATTCAAGGATAGGAAAAAGTGCAGGAAAATGGGATTAGTGCATCTTTAGTGTAAGTTCGATGGGCCGAAGGACCTTTTCTCTGTGCAGTCTGACTCTCTGGTTCTGGAGTTCAAAAACTTCCAGCTGACTGAGTCTCTTCCCTCGGAGCCCCAGCACATTTATCCATCCTTGACAAATATAAATATTATACCTGTATCGGCACAGTGGTTAGCACTGATGCCTCACAGCGCCAGGGGCCCGGGTTCGATTCCTGGCTTGGGTCACTGGCTGCACGTCCTCCCCATGTCTGCGTGGGTTTCCTCTGGGTGCTCCAGTTTCCTCCCACAGTCCGAAAGATGCGCGGGTTAGGGTGGATTGGCCATGCTAAATTGCCCCTGAATGTTTGGAGGTTAGCAGGGTGAATGCGTGGGATTATGGGGATAGGATGGGATTGTAGTCAGTGCAGACTGATGGGCCGAATGGCCTCCTTCAACCCTGTAGGGATTCTATGAGCCTGCGCTGCGCTCAGAGAATAGGGGGAGTCTGTCCCTTTAACTTCTGTGCGCTCATAGATGTTGGGCCTATTCCAAGTGTTCTGAACATACAGCAGCGATGGTAAGACAGATGTTCGAGTGTACTATAGCAATCTGGCACGCTCCGCAAAAATCAATTCCAGTCTTTCCTCGCTGTCACTGAAGTGATCCATCTTCCTGGTCGTGTGATGCGTCATTGCAGTCTCCTCCAGATACCATTTCACCAGCACTGCTCTGGGCTGCTCCAGAAATACAAAATGGCCTTTTTTAAAATCTCCGCACTGCTTCAGTGCTGAAACCAGGAAGCGCGCTCTGAATTTAAACCCCAATCGAACACCAGGGGAGGGAGTCCAGAGCTAAGGGTCATAGTTTGAGGATAAGGGGTAAATAAGGCAGCACAGTGGCACACTGAGACAGTGGGCAGTGCGATGGCATAGTGGGCAGTGCGGTGGGACAGTGAGAGGCACACTGAGACAGTGGGCAGTGCGATGGCATAGTGGGCAGTGCGGTGGGACAGTGAGAGGCACACTGAGACAGTGGGCAGTGCGATGGCACAGTGGGCAGTGCGGTGGGACAGTGAGAGGCACACTGAGACAGTGGGTAGTGCGGTGGCACAGTCAGCAGTGCGGTGTGACAGTGGGAGGCACAGTGTCACAGTGGACAGTATAGTGGGACAGTGGGGGGTTCAGTGGGACATAGGGAGGCACATTGAGGCAGTGGGAGGGACAGTGGGCAGTGCGGTGGGACAGTGGGAAGCGCAGTGGGACAGTGGGAAGTGCAGTGGGACAGTGGGAAGTGTGGTGGGACAGTGGGAAGTGCGGTGGGACAGTGGGAAATGCGGTGGGACAGTGGGAAATGTGGTGGGACAGTGGGAACCACGGTGGTGCAGTGGGCGGCACTGCTGCCTCACAGCGCCAGGGACCTGGGATCGATCCCCGGTTTGAATCACTGTCTGTGTGGAGTCTATACGTTCTCCCCATGTCTGCGTGGGTTTCCTCCGGGTGCTCCTGTTTTCTCCCACAGTCCAAAGATGTGCAGGTTAGGTGGATTGGCCATGCTAAATTGACCCTTAGTGTCAGGGAGATTAACAGGGTAAATATGTAGGGTTATGGGAATAGGACCTGGGTGGGATTGTGGTGGATGTAGACTTGATGGGCTGAATGGCCTCCTTCTGCACTGTCAGGATTCTAAGATTCCATGATTGCCCCACAAGAGGAACCATCTTCCCCAAGTCTACTTTATCAATCCCCCTTATCATCCTGTACACCTCGATGAGATCCTGATTTGATTTGATTTGATTTATTATTGTCACAGGCACTTTATATAGTGAAAAGCATTGTTTCTTGCGCGCTATACAGACAAAGCATACCATTCATAGAGAAGGAGACAAGAGTGTGCAGAATGTAGTGTTACAGTCAAAGCTAGGGGGTAGAAAAAGGTCAACCTAATACAAGGTAGATCCATTCAAAAGTCTGACAGCAGCAGGGAAGAAGCTGACCTTGAGTCAGTTGGTACGTGACCTCAGTCTTTTTATCTTTGTCCTGTTGGGAGAAGGTGGAAGAGAGAATGTCGGGGTGCGTGGGGTCCTTGATTATGCTGGGCTGCTTTGCCGAGGCGACGGGAAGTGTAGACAGAGTCAATAGATGGGAGGCTGGTTTGCATGATGGATTGGGCTACATTCATGACCTTTCATAGTTTCTTGCGGTCTTGGGCAGAGCAGGAGCCCATACCAAGCTGTGATACAACCAGAAAGAATGCTTTCTACGATGCATCTGTAAAAGGTGGTGAGAGTCGTAGCGGACATGCCAAATTTCCTTAGTCTTTTGAGAAAGTAGAGGCGTTGGTGCACTTTCTTAACTATAGTGTCGACATGGAGGGACCAGGACAGATTGTTGGTGAATCTGGAGACGTTAAACCTTGAAGCCCTCGACCCTTTCTACTTCATCCCTGTTGATGTAGACAGGGGCATGTTTCCCTTTATGCATCCTGAAGTCGATGACTATCTCCTTCGTTTTGTTGACATTGAAGGAGAGATTTTTGTCTCTGCACCAGTTCACCAGATTCTCTATCTCATTCCTATACTCTATGTCTCGTCATTGTTCAAGACCCGACCCACTACGGTGACTACGGCAAACTGCAAAACCAAGTTGGAGGGGAATTTGGCCACACAGTCATAGATGTATAAGTATAGTGAGGGGGCTGAGAACACAGCCTTGTGGGGCACCGGTGTTGAGGATGATCGTGGAGGTGTTGTTGAACCAATGGGATTTTCCAACAATCAACAATGGTTTCATGGTCATTGGTGTTAAGAGTGCAACCTTCCATTTTAGACCTAATTTGAATGTTAATTATTTAGTAGCACTCACCGGGAATAGATAAAGGGGTTACAAGTGGCACTGGGTGTTGGAAGTGTTTAGGTGGAGTTGTTAAAAAAAAAATAAAGTGAGTTTGTGAAGAAGGTGGACTTGTGTCATCTTTTATTACTGGACTGCAACTGAGAGACTAAACATCAGTAGATTCTTAATTCCAGATCTTATTTATTGAATTCAAATTCCACTATTTGCCAGGACAGGATTCGAACCTGGATCCCCGGAAAGTTAGCTGAGTTTCTGGGTTAATAGTCTAGCGATAATACCACTTGGTCATCACCTCCCCTAAACATCTCCTTATGAGACCAAACAGAACAACAGTACAGCACAGAAACAGGCCCTTCGGCCCACCAAGCCTGTGCCAACACATGATGCCTTTCCAAACTAAAGACCTCTTGCCTCTACGCGGTTCATAAGCCACTATTCTCTGCTTATTCATGTATCTGGCAAGCTGCCTCTTAAACGTGGGTATTGTATCTGCTTCTACCACCACCTCTGGCAGCGTGTTCCAGTCACTCACCACACTCTGTGTAAAGAACTTGCCTCTCACATCTCCTTTTCAACTTTGATACCTTATAGGTTCTATCCAAATGAAAGTTGTTGTTGTTTATTGCGGGAGAAAGGGGGGTGGAGTCTGCTGCGGGAGGGTGCCTCCTCCTGTTAGGCTGAATGCGGTTCTGTATTCCCTTGACATGCACGGCTCTCATCAAATGTTAGCTCAGGAGGGGTTGTGTGCACAGACGTGACTGTTCCTTAAGTCCAGGAGTAATCCCAGTGGCCAGTTCAGCATCGAGCAGCAATCTCTTTAAGATGTGACCTTGAGCCGTGAGGCCCAGTCTGTGCTGTGAAGCGGACGTGGACAATTCAGAGCTGATGATTACTCCCAGCAATCATGTCTCAATTGGGATCACTGAAACAGATTGCCAGGGTGCGAGTACATTGCTGTTTGTGGGATCCTGCTGTGCTTTGATTGACTGCTGTCTTCCTGATGTCACAACAATGGCTTCGCTTCAGAAGTACTTGGTTGGCTGCAAAGCACTTTGTGTTGTCCTGGGGGTGGCACAGTGGGCGGCACTGCTGCCTCACAGCGCCAAGAGCCTAGGTTCGATTCCCAGTGTGCGTCCCTGTCTGTGTGGAGTCTGCACATTCTCCCCATGTCTGCATGGGTTTCCTCCAGGTGCTCCGGTTTCCTCCCACAGTCAAAAGATGTGCAGGTTAGGTTCTTTGACTGTGGTAAATTGCCCCTACTTTCCAAAGATGTGCTGATTAGGGGGAAATGACCATGGTAAATTTTTCATAGAATCCCTACCGTACAGAAAAATGCCATTCAGCCCATCGAGTCTGTACCCACAACAATCCCACCCAGGTTCTATCCCCATCACCTCAAATATTTACCCTGCTTAATCCCCTCAAAACTAGGATAATTTAGCACGGCCAATCCACATAACCTGCACATCTTGGGACTGTAGGAGGAAACCGGAGGAAACCCACACAGGCATGAGAAGAATGTGCAGGGTCCACACAGGCAAATTGTCCCTGGGTGTCCAAAGATGTGTAGGTTAGGGGGGTTGGCGGGGTAAATACGTAGGGTTGCGGGGATAGGGGTTGGGTGGGATGCAGTGTCAGAGAGTCTGCGCAGACCAGATGGGCCAAATGAACAAAGAACAACACAGCACAGGAAACAGGCCCTTCAGCCCTCCAAGCCCGCACCGTTCATGCTTCCAATAGACTATTCGTTTGTATCCCTCTATTCCCAGTCTGTTCATGTGGCTATCCAGATAAGCCTTAAACGATCCCAGTGTGTCTGCCTCCACCAACTTGCTTGGCAGCGCATTCCAGGCACCCACCCACCCTCTGTGTAAAATATGTCCCTCTGACATCTGTGTTAAACCCCCTCACCTTGAACCTGTGACCCCTTGTGTTCGTCACCTCCGACCTGGGAAAAAGTTTCCCACCGTTCACCCTCCTTCTGCACTGTAAGATTTCTCCACAGTGAATGGTGCTATATAAATGCAAACCTTTCCCTCACTGAGTTCGCCACTAATTTGGTGCCATTTTGGATGAAGGGTCATTGGTCTCTGGGCGGGATGTTCCAACCCTTCCTGCCGGTGGCATCTTACGATCTTACAGTCCCGTTGTAGACCAAGCCCCTCCCCCCCAACCGCCTTCTCCACCCCCTGCCCCAGCTGGGCCAGTTTCCCCTGGCGAGGGCTTGGGCAAGGCATGGGCCCAGAAAATCCTGCTGTAGGTGTCTCACTCAACAGCCTGACCACCACACCCCCTTCCCCTCCCCATCTCCACCCGCCATCCTGCTGTGCCTTTCCTGTATTATCTGCGTTTATTCCGGGCTGTGTAATTGTTAAAGAGGTAGAGATTGGCGTGTGTGTGTGTGTGTGTGTGTTGTGTGTGCGTGTGTGTGTGTGTATGTGTGTGTGTGTGCGTCTGTGTGTATGTGTGTGTGTATAAGTGTCTGTGTGTATATGTGTGTGTGTGTGCGTCTGTGTGTGTGTGAATGTGTGTCAGTGTGAGGGTGTGTGTGAGTGTGTGTGTGTATGTGTGTGAGTGTGTGTGCGTGAATGTGTGTGAGTGTGAGGGTGTGTGTGTGTATGCGTGTGTGTGTGTGTGCGTGAATGTGTGTGAGTGTGAGGGTGTGTGTGTGTTTGTGTGTGTGTCTGTGTGTATGTGTGTGTGTATGTGTGTGTATGTGTGTATGTGTGTGAGTGTGTGTGTGTGTGTGAATGTGTGTGAGTGTGAGGGTGTGTGTGTGTATGTGTCTGTGTGTATGTGTGTGTGTGTATGTGTGAGCATGTGTGTGTGTGTGTGTGTGTGAATGTGTGTGAGTGTGAGGGTGTGTGTGTGTATGTGTGTGTGTATGTGTGTGTATGTGTGTATGTGTGTGAGTGTGTGTGTGTGTGTGAATGTGTGTGAGTGTGAGGGTGTGTGTGTGTATGTGTGTGTGTATGTGTCTGAGTGTGTATGGGTGTGTGAGGGTGTGTGTGTGTGTGAATGTGTGTGTGTGTGTATGTGTGTGTGTGAGGGTGTGTGTGCGTCTGTGTGTATGTGTGTATGTATGTGTGTGTGTGTGTATGTTTGTGAGTGTGTGTGTATGTTTGTGAGTGTGTGTGTGTGTGTGTGTATGTTTGTGAGTGTGTGTGTCTGTGAGTGTGTGTGTGTGTGTGTGTATGTTTGTGAGTGTGTGTGTGTGTGTGTGTGTCTGTTTGTGAGTGTGTTGGGGGGCAGTTGTAGGGGGGAAGTCGAGATGTGCGTAGCCACGCTGCAGTACATTGCAGGGGAGGCTCTGTGAAACTAAAGTGACTTATTTACCAGTGGCAAATTAGTCGCCGTGTTTTTTGTGTGTGTGTCAGCAGTTCCCCATCAAGAATTTATCACCTCCCCGTTCTTTCCGATTGGTGTTACTGAGGTGCCATCAGCAACTTCACAACTTTGCCCTTTTAAGTGTGATGTGGTAATGGTCCATTAACACGACGCAATTCACCCTGAGAGGCAAGGTGACAACTTCAGACCCTCCCTGTCTCTCTCTCTCGAGTATGAATTGTGGCATCGGAGCGACTTTACAGAGCCGATCAAGGCCACTTGGCCCAATGAATCTGCACCACGTTCCCTGAGAGGTGGCACAGTGGTTAACACTGCAGCCTCACAGCGCCAGGGACACGAGTTCGATTCCCAGCTCGGGTCACTGTCTGTGTGGAGTTTGCACATTCTCCCTGTGTCTGCATGGGTTTCCTTCGGGTGCTCCAGTTTCCTCCCACAGTCTGAATAACGTGGGGGTTAGGGTGCATTGGCCGTGCTAAATTCTCCCTCGGTAAGAAGCCTCACAACACCAGGTTAAAGTCCAACAGGTTTATTTGGTATCATGAGTTTCGGAACGCTGCCCCTTCGTCAGGTGAGCTCCCTCAGTGTACCCAAACAGGCGCCGGAGTGTGGTGACATGGGGATTTTCATTGCAGTGTTAATGTAAGCCTACTTGTGACACTAATAAATAAACTTTAAACTTTAAAACCTAATCACTAACTTTATCACCGAACCTTGCACACTCTGGGTGGAACTTTACAGCCTCGCTCGGGCACGATCAGTAATTCCTGCCTGATGTCAATGGAAATTTCCATTGTCGGACCCGATTCCGTGGGGGCAAGGTGATGGTAGAGTCCAGCCTCTTTCTTTTCACTTAGCAATCCACATCCCTATCGACTAGCTCTACCGAACCTGCTCCCACCACTCTCTAAATAAGTTTCTTTCCCCACTCCGACTGCCCTTCTGGATGAAACCAGCGCCTCTACTTTCTCAGGAGACTAAGGAAATTTGACATGTCAGCTACGACTCTCACCAACTTTTACAGATGCACCATAGAAAGCATTCTTTCTGGTTGTATCACAGCCGGGTATGGGCTCCTGCTCTGACCAAGACCGCAAGGAACCACAAAAGGTCGTGAATGAAGCCCAATCCATCACGCATACCAGCCTCCCATCCATTGACTCTGTCTACATTTCTTGGAAAACCAGCCAGCATAATCAAGGACCCCACACACCCCGGACGTTCTCTCTTCCACCTTCTTCCGTCGGGAAAAAGATACAAAAGTCTGAAGTCACATACCAACCAACTCAAGAACAGCTTCTTCCCTGCTGCCATCAGACTTTTGAATAGACTTATCTCGCATTAAGTTGATCTCTCTCTATACCCTAGCTATGACTGTAACACTACATTCTGCACTCTCTCCTTTCCTTCTCTACGAATGGTATGCTTTGTCTGTGTAGCACGCAAGAAACAATACTTTTCACCATATCCCAATACCTGACAATAAAAAATCAAATCAGAACATTTTTCCTCGCACTGTTTCTATTCCTTTTACCCGTAATTTTGAACCTGTGCCCACTCTGGTTCTTGATGCTGTCTTGAGTGGGAATAGTTTCTCAATGTTTGTTAAATAATCCACACCCCTCTGGATCTTAAATATCTCGATCAGGTCTCCTTTCAGCCTTCTTTTCTCCAAAGAAAACAGAACAAATGTCTCCAATCGATCCTCGTAATTACCCCCTGGAATCATGCTTGTGAATCTCTGTATCCAATGCCTTCACACCCTCCCTCAAGTATGGTGCCCAGAACTGGCTGCAGTCTCCAGGTGTGACCTAGCTAGTGTCTACACAGTAAGAAGTCTCACAACACCAGGTTAAAGTCCAACAGATTTATTTGGTAGCATAATCTTTTGGAGCATTGCCCTTTCATTAGGCGTCAAGTGTATGATGCAAATTCAAGATGGCCGCCTTACTCTTAGAGGCATGGACTCATGGAAACATGCCCTTTGGCCCAACAGGTCCCAGCTAGTCCCAATTGCCTGCGTTTGGCCCATATCCCTCCAATCCTTCCACGTACTTATCCAAATGCTTTCTAAAAGTTGCCATTGTATCCAGCTCTACCGCCTCCTCTGGCACCTCACTCTATACACACACCTCCCTCTGCGTGAAGAAGTTGTCCCTCAGATCCCTTTTAAATCTTTCCCCTGTCACCTTAAACCTATGCCCACTAGTTTTCAATTCCCCTACCCTGTGTGCGTTCATCCTATCAATGTCCCTCAGGATTTTATATACCTCAATAAGATCACCCCCCCATTTGCCTACCTTCCAAGGTCCCAGTCTGGCCAACTTCTCCCTATAACTCGGCCCCGCTTGTCCAGGGAACATCCTCGTAAACGTGTACTCAACACCCTGTTAATAAAACCTAAGATACCATATACTTTATTAACTGCTCTCTCAACCTGCCCTGCCGTGTTCAATGGTTTATCTACATTTACACTGAGGTCCCTCTGTTACCGCATCTCCTCGAGAGTTTCTCCCTTCATTTTGTGCCCGTTCCTCCACATTCTTCCTGTCAAACTGGGTCATCTCACTTTCCTCCGCCTTGAACATCCATCTGCCGCTTGTCTGATTATCTCCACCAACATGTCTACGTCCTTTTGAAATTTGAGGCTATCCTATTCACAATTGGTTCTTATTCCTTCCACCAAATGGGGCCAATTGCTTCCTATCGACCCATAGAATCCCTACAGTGCAGAAGAGATCATTCGGCCCATTGAGTCTACACCAGCTCTCTGACAGAGCACCTTACCCACAATCTCTCCCCCACCCTATCCCCATAACCCACACATTTAACTTGGCCAATCCACCTAATCTGCACATCTTTGGACACTAAAGGGCAATTTAGCATGGCCAATCCATCTAACCCACACATCTTTAGACACCAAGGAGCAATTTAGCATGGCCAATCCACCTAATCCGCACATCTTTGGACACTAAGGGGCAATTGAGCATGGCCAATCCACCTAATAGCCCCAATCTACTCAGAATCTCCTCATAAACTGCCCCCCTCAACTCCGGAATCAATGGAGTTGATTCAATTCTGGCTGATGTTCTGAGTGCCACACTGAGGGAGTGCTTCAGTGCCAGAGGTGCAGTCATTTTGGAAGAGACATAAACCAAGGGCACAGCCTGCCTTCATAGGTCAGAGGGCACAGATGTAAAGAAGAGATGGAGGTTTATATTTTTCTGTAACACTGTATTCTTAGTGGGGCTCAATTCTGAATGAGAGCAGTAAATTTTTGATTTGATTTGATTTGATTTATTATTGTCACATGTATTGCGATACAGTGAAAAGTATTGGTTCTTGCGCGCTATACAGACAGAACATACTGCTTATAGAGTACATAGGGCAGAAGGAAAGAAGAGAGTACAGAATGTAGTGTTACCATCACAGCTAGGGTGTAGAGAAAGATCAACTTAATGCAAGGCAGGTCCATTCAAAAGTGTGATGGCAGCGGGGAAGAAGTTATTCTTGAGTCGGTCGGTACATGTCCTCAGGCTTTGTATATTTTTCCTGATGGAAGAAGGTGGAAGAGAGAATGTCCGGGATACATGGGGTCCTTGATTATGCTAACTGCTTTGCCGAGGCAGTGGGAAATGTAGACGGTCAAAGGATAAGAGGTTGGTTTGCATGATGGACTGGGTTTCGTTCACAACCCTTTGTAGTTTCTTGTGGTCTTGGTCAGAGCAGAAGCCATATGAGAAATGTAGACAGAGTCAATGGATGGGAAACTGGTTTGCGTGATGGATTGGGCTACATTCATGACCCTTTGTAGTTTCTTGCGGTCTTGGACAGAGCAGGAGCCATACGGGAAGTGTAGACAGAGTCAACGGATGGGAGGCTGGTTTGCGGGATGGATTGGGCTACATTCATGACCCTTTGTAGTTTCTTGCGATCTTGGACAAAGCAGGAGCCCATACCAAGTTGCGATACAACCAGAAAGGATGCTTTCTATGGTGCATCTGTAAAAATCGCTTTTGGGTAAATTCAGATCATTGGGATATGGAGATATAAAATGGGTGGGCGGGGTGCGGAGAGTGCGTCAATTAAAGATACTTTGCATCATTTAACAGGGGAGAATATTCCAGAAAATTGACATCAACTGAAGGAAGGATGGAAGAAAAAAAAACTCCACACAGCAGGAATCCTTCATCAACTGTTTTCTGATTAATGGAAGGCAAACTCCCACACAATACAACAACTCACAGCAGATTAATATTCATTTTTCTCGCAGCAGTTTATCTTAATCTGCAAAGAAAAAAAATAAAATGCTGGTAGCTGGGAGCGGAGCGCTGTAAAGTGGCAGCAGAAAGTTCAACGTGTTAATTAAGATGGGAAAACATATTGATTAGTGGCAACCCAGTGATGACAAGTCTGAACAAGCAAGCGCACAGCCTATTTTCTGTTTGGTAGCTGAGATTTAGTCAGCGCGATATCTCGCAGCGTTCGGAGCTGGAGGCACTCGGGAATGTCATTCGCTTCCACCTACACAGAACAGCGAGATGCATATTTCCCCACCACCCCCCCCACAGCCACCCCTTTCCTTCCAACGCCCAGATAGAGAGCAGACTGCAGCTCCTTCTCTCGGCTTCACATTCTCCCAACCCTGCTCACTCCCCGCCTTACCTCTGGAACCCCCTGCTATGGGTTAGCACTGCTGCCTTGCAGCGCCAGAGAACCCGGGTTCAATTCCCGGCTTGGGTCACTGTCAGTGCGAGTCTGCACATTCTCCCCATGTCTGCGTGGGTTCCCCCCCCCCCACCCCCCCCGGGTCCTCCGGTTTCCTCCCACAGTCTAAAAGACATGCTAGTTAGGTGAATTGGCCGTGCTGAATTCTCCGTCAGTGTACCCGAACAGGCGCCAGAGTGCGGCAACTAGGGGATTTTCACAGTAATTTCATTGCAATGTTAATGTAAGCCTACTTGTGACACTAATAAATAAACTTTAAAATTTGCCATGGCCATTCAGGGGGATGTACTTTACAAAGAGGGTGGTGGGGGCCCTGGAATGCGCTGCCAAGCAGGGTGGTTGAGGCAGACACGCTGGGATCGTTTATCTAGATAGCCACATGAACAGACTGGGAATAGAGGGATACAAACGAATGGTCTAGTTGGGCTCATGAGCGGCGCAGGCTTGGAGGGCCGAAGGGCCTGCTGTTCCTGTGCTGTACTGTTCCTTGTTCTTTGTTTGTATTCCACCTAATTTGCACAGTTTTGGGCACTAAGGGACAATTTAGCATGGCCAATCCACCTAACCTAGGCATCTTTGGCCAACCCCCTTGGAATATTGTGTGCAGCTTTGGTCTCCATTTCTGAGGAAGGATGATCTTGCTCTCAAGGGAGCACAGCGAAGATTTACTGATTCCGGGGACGGCGGGACTGATGTATGAGGAGAGATTGACTAGGTTAGGATTGGTTTTGCTGGAATTCAGACGAATGAGTGGAGAAATCTTATATAAAATTCTAACAGGACTAGACAGGATAGATGCAGGGAAGAAGGTTCTGATGGCGGGGGAGTCCAGAACCGGGGTCACAGTCTGAGGATTCAGGGTAAACCATTTGGGACGGAGGTGAGGAGACATTTCTTCATCCAAGAGTGGTGAGCCTGTGGAATTCATTACCACAGGAAGTTGTTGATGTCAAAACATTGAACGTATTCAAGAGGCGGCTGGATATAGCATTTGGGGATCAAAGGTTATAGGGAGAAAGCAGGATTAGGCTATTGAGTTGGACAATCAGCCATGATTGTGATGAATGGCGGACCAGGCTCGAAGGGCTGAATGGCCCCCTCCTGCTCCTATCCTCTATGTTTCTAACCTGCACATGTTTTAGGCTTTTAACAGGGTTATGGCAATGGGCAGGATATTTTGGCCATTCCCAATGGTGGGGTCTTCCAGTCCCGCTGAAGGCAGCCCCCTCCCCACAATCTCCCATTGCTGCAGTGTATCCTCTGCTCGCTCCCCGCCTTACCTCTGGAACCCCCTGCTATGGGTTAGCACTGCTGCCTCACAGCCCCAGGGACCCGGGTTCGATTCCTGGCTTGGGTCCCTGTCTGCGCGGAGTCTGCACGTTCTCCCCCGTGTCTGCGTGGGTTTCCTCCGGGTGCTCCGGTTTCCTCCCACAGTCTGGAAGACGTGCTGGTTAGGGTGCATTGGCCACGCCGAATTCTCTCTTAGTGTATCCAAATGGGCGCCAGAATGTGGTGACTAGGGGATTTTCACAGTAACTTCATTGCAGTGTTAATGTAAGTGAATGGCCATTGGCTTCAATGGGACTGGTGACCCCAGGCGGGCCAGCTCCCTTGTGGGGAGAGGGAGAGACATTAAAAAAAAACCCATCAATGTCTCTAAATACTGTGTTCAAATTGAGTCAAAACAGAGGTTGGATAACGACACAGAAAGAGCGATGGCAGTGCTGCATTCCCCTCAGCGTAACCTGAATGGTGTTGACGGTGTGGATTCCACACTTGGAGCCTGTGTTGAGACCAGAAGTAATTGGTTTATCTTAAACGGATTAACCGTCTCCCACCCTGCGCACGAGGACAGAGCCTCAAATCAACCTCACAAAAGGTCGGGGGAACAAAGGCACGACGTGTGAGGGTGGAGGAGGAAACTGGAAATGGAGACAAGGGCTCAAAACAGAACCGGGGGGAGGGGAGAAAAGCAGCAGGAGATAACAACGCCACAAAGTAAAGCGGGATAATGAGGGAGCTGGCAGAAATCTTGTAAAACAGGTGTGAAGGGGATTAGAGGATTAGCTCTGTGGTCAGAGCTTGTGTGCGAGTACATTCACACAATCCGCAACAGAAGCTGGGGCCTTGAATGGGTTGGGGCGTGTGCCGATTAGAGAGGGTCACGGTTGAACGAGGGGCAGCAGACGACGCGGTGAACCTCAGGAAGGGATGCATAGCCCATGTCTCGCTCCCAAATTTACACCACGCAGAGATGCACACAGTTCCACCCAAAGAGAACGTTGCACCAGCACAGTGGCACAGTGGTTAGCACTGCTGCCTCACAGTGTCAGGGACCCAGGTTCAATTCCCAGCTGTCTGTGTGGAGTCTGCACATTCTCCCCGTGTCTACTTGGGTTTCGTCCAGGTGCTCCGGTTTCCTCCCACAGTCCAAAAATGTGTGGGTTAGGTGGATTGGCCGTGCTAAATTGCCCCTCAGTGTCAGGGGGACTAGCTAGGATAAATGCATGGGGTTATGGGGATAGGGCCTGGATGGGATTGTGGTCAGTGCAGACTCAATGGGCCAAATTGCCTCCTCCTCCACTGTAGTATTCTATGAGTCGGTTGGTCCGTGACCTCCAGTCTTTTTCCCAATGGAAGAAAGTGGAAGAGAGAATGTCCAGGGTGTATGGGGTCCTTGGTTATGCTGGCTGCTTTGCTGAGGCAGCGGGAAGTGTAGACGGAGTCAATGGATGGGAGGCTGATTTGAGTGATGGACCTGGTGATAGTGAGGACAGGTTGGTGGTGCATTCAAATCACCAGGCTGCGGATCCATCTCCAGGGCCTGCCCTGAAGCACAAGACATGAAGGGAAGACATGTCAATGCTCATCCAATCCACCAGATGGCGCCACCTTGTGTTAAGAACATCTTGGGGGGGGGATTTTCCAGCCTAGATTGTCCCAAAATCGGGAGATTCTATCCAAGGTCAATGGACCTTTGCATGTCCATCCCACTACAATTTCAGTGGTGAGTGGCATGGTAAAATTCAGACCCTCTTCGGTGATACACCTCCTTGGATGGGTTGGGTAGAGTGGTGGGGTGGGTGGGAGTTACATAGAATCCCTACAGTGCAGAAGGAGGCCATTCGTCCCATTGAATCAGCACCGACCACAATCCCACCCAGGCCCTATCCCCATAACCCCATGCAGTTACCCTAGCTAGTCCCCCTGACACTAAGGGGAAATTTTAGAATGGTCAATCGACCTAACCGGCATATCTTTGGACTGTGGGAGGAAACCAGAGCACCCAGAGGAAACCTACGCAGGCATGGGGAGAATGTGCAAACTCCGCACAGTGACCCAAGCCAAGAATCGAACCTGGGTCCCTAGTGATGTAGAATCATAGAATCCCTACAATGCAGAAAGAGGCCATTGGGCCCATCAAGTCTGCGCCGACCACAATCCCACCCAGGCCTTTCCCTCATATCCCTACATTTTTACCTACTGATCCCTCTAACTACACATCTCAGGACACTAAGGGGCAATTTCTTAGCATGGCCAGTGAACCTAAACCACACATCTTTGGACTTTGGGAGGAAACCGGAGCACCCAGAGGAAAACCCACGCAGACACGGGGAGAATGTGCAAACTGCACACAGACAGTGACCCGAGCCAGGAATCGAACCTGGGTTTCTGGTAGTCTGAGGTAGCAGTGCTAACCACGTGTCACCGTGCTGCCCGGTTGCGGGTGAAAACTGACAGGAAATCTCTGGAAAATAGCCCTGGAAATTCATCCTAACCGGAACCCCGAGTGACTTCCGATACCCACGGTGCGTTGCAGAGTGAACTTTGACCCACGAGGTCGGCAGGACCACAATGCACCCTCAGAAACGGGTGGCGAAAATGGGGTCTTAGCCAATCACATATCAATCGTTCCGGACACCAAGATTCTCTCCACCATCCAAGCTTCCTCAGGTTTTATCGGAGGCAGCAGTTATCCCTATTTTTTTACAATTCGCTTTCAATTTGCTTAATATCTTACATCAGAGGAATACAAAGCGGAATTTATCATCGTGGCAAGTGTAATCTTGCAAAGTGAGATTACTGGCTGGATTAAACGTTTTTTTTCTCTATTTTTTGCATTTTGATTATCTGGCCAGTGGGCATAAATCTCTCCTGCAGTCCTCCATCGCGAGGATGTTGTGTGAATCTCAATGCGGGGGCCATACGCTATCCATTAAAGGTTTATAATGCAGGCTGGAGCAGGTCCTGCTGTGACTGACATAAGGAAACTGGAGTCGAATAAAGCAATCTATCACCCCATGCTGTTCGCATCCACTGCCAACGTTAAGACCCACTGAACGTGGCAGTGACGCCATGGTTTTGTCTTGGGCTCTTGCACTCTCGGGAACTGTGGCAAGTCCTTCCACTCTTTCTCCCCCCCTTGCACTGCCAGTGGGCTGGTCGTGAGTTCTACGGTCTTGATGATGGAGTTGCCAAAACATTTTGGTGACTTTTTATAGTCAGATAAAAAGCATTCGCACCTCCAACGCTCAACGCATTCTTAACATGCGTATTATTCCTCACGGACGTCCGCTCCAGTTCCCAACGCTAAATTCAAATTGGGTGTCTGTGGAAGTGGCCAAGATCTAGTTTAGTCTATTTATTGGTGTCACAAGTAGGCTTACATTAACACTGCAATGAAGTTACTGTGAAAATCCCCCCTAGCCGCCACACTCCGGCGCCTGTTCGGGTACCCTGAGGGATCATCTGGCACCGAACCAGTCTTTTAGACTGTGGGAGGAAACCACAGCACCTGGAGGAAACCCACGCAGACACGGGGAGAACGTGCAAACTCCACACAGACAGTGACTCAAACCAGGAATAGAACCCCACTCCCTGGCGCTGTGAGGCAGCAGTGCTAACCACTGTGCCACCGTGCCGCCCTACTGTTAAGTAAGCCTGAGATTAAACATAGCCCAGTCCACAGATCAGCCATGATCTTATTGAATGGCGGGGCAGGCTCGAAGGGCAAGATGGCCTACTCCTGCTCCTATTTCTTATGTTCTTATGTTCTCCCAGTCACACAAACCAGCCTCCCATCCATTGATTTTTCTACACTTCCCGCTGCCTCGGCAAAGCAGCCAGCTTAATTAAGGACCCCATGCCCCAAACACCTTCTTCTGTCTGGAAAAAGATACAAAAAAGTCTGAGGTCATGTACCAACCCTCTCAAGAACAGCTCCTTCCCTGCTTTTGAATGGATCTACCTTGCATTAAGTTGATCTTTCTCTACACCCTAGCTATGACTGTAACACTACATTCTGCACCCTCACCTTTCCTTCCCTATGAACTTTGTCTGTATAGCGCGCAAGAAACAATACTTTTTACTGTATGCCAATACATGTGACAATAATAAATCAAATTCAATCAAAAGTAGGCTTACATTAACACTGCAAAGAAGTTACTGGGAAAATCCTCTTGTCACCACATTCTGGCACCTGTTGGGGATCAATACGCCTAACCATCATGTCTTTCAGACTGTGAGAGGAAACTGGAATGCCCGAGGGAAACCCACACTGACATGGGGAGAATGTGCAAACTCTGCACAGACGGTGACCCAAGCTGGGAATCGAACCCAGATCCTTGGCGCTGTGAGGCAACAGTGCTAACCATTGTGCCACTGTGCCATCGTGTTGTTAAGTGAGCCAGAGATTAAATTTAGCTCAGTCCATCACACAAACCATCCTCCCATCCATTAACTCTGTCTACATTTTACACTGCCCCGGAAAAGCAGCCGACATAATCACGCACCCAGGGCATTCTCTCTCCCACCTTCTTCCTTTGATACAGAAGTCTGAGATGAGCTCCGGGCTGCTACAGTCTCGCTTTGTAATTAGCCCCTTCTGCGGCTGGGTGTGAATCACTCGGAGTGGCGATGGGAGAGTGCAGCAACACGACAAGACTAAACAAATCCCGCTCCTGCAATCGAATCAACATGCACCAATCTCTCTCCCTGCTTGATCATGTCAGGAGGTCTTGTGCGTGAATCAAGCTATGAAATTCGGCTATGAATGAATACAGACTTCACCAAGATGTTGAGGCAGATAACATTTGATGCATTTCATTGAATCATAGAGTTTTACAACAGAGCTAGAGGCCCTTCAGCCCATCATGTCTGTGTTGGCCTTCAAACACCTATCCTAACCCTGGGACAGTACGGTAGCACAGTGGTTAGCACTGCTGCCTCATAGCACCAGGGGCCTGGGTTCAATTCCCTGCTTGGGTCATTATCATTGGTGTTTGCCCGTTCTCCCTGTGTCTGCGTGGGCTACCTCCGGGGTGCTCCGGTTTCCTCCTGCAGTCCAAAGATGTGCAGGTTAGTTGGATTGGCCGTGCTAAATTGCTCCTTAGTGTCCAAAGGTGTGTGGATTATCAGGGTAAATACCTGGGGTTATGGGGATAGGATCAGGGTGGGATTGTTGTCGGTGCAGGCTTGATGGGCCGAATGCCCTCCTTTTGCATTGTAGGGACTCTATGATTCCATGATTCTGTGACTCGGCTAGTAAAGGTAAATATCCCATATGCCTCTTTCACCAACTTATCTACCTGTCCTGCTGCCTTCTGGAACCTATGTACATGCACCCCAAGGTGCCTCTGGCCCTCTGCACTTCCTAGCATATTCATGTTCATTGCGCATTCCCTTATCTTGTTAGCCCTTCCAAAATGCTTCACCTTTCACTTTTCAGGGTTAAATTCCATTCGCCTTATGTAAGGACAGGCCAGAAAACACATGATGGGGGTGGGGGCAGGGGGGTGGGGGTGGTGGGGATGGTGGTGTAGTGCAGAAAGGAATGGAAGGATATATCGATGGGGGGCTGAGATAAAGCAGAGTGGGAAAGAGCTCGTGTTGCGCGTAAATGGACATATTAATGGCCTGTTTCTATGGCCTGTACTTGCAATGGGATTTCAGTACCATGGACAGTTACTTTAGCTGTAGCTTAAGTAAACTAGGATAAATGCTATGATCCACACATCCAGAAGCCTTTACCTTTCAATCTTGTACCGAGTTATAGGGGAAGAGAAACACAAAAGCAGATAATGTCAACTGAGATACCAGAGCAAGTCAGAGGCTAGGAATACTGCGATGAGTAACTCACCTCCTGACTCCCCAGAGCCTATCCACCATCTACAAGGCACAAGTCAGGAGTGTGATGGAATACTCCCCCTCTCACCTAGACGGGTGCAGCTCCCACAACACTCAAGAAACTCAATACCATCCAGGACAAAGCAGCCCCGCTTGATTGGCACCCCATCCACAAACATCCACTCCCTCCACCACCGATGCTCAGTAGCAGCAGTGTGTACTATCTACACAGCATGGTAGTGCAGTAGTTAGCACTGCTATTTCACAGTGCCAAGGACCTGGGTTCGATTCCCAGCTTGGGTCACTGTCTGTGTGGAGATTGCATCACTACCAAGGCTGAGAAAAGCAGGAGAAATAAAGTGAGTTCAAACTCAAAATGTTTAGGAGAGTTTCCTCCAGGTTTCTTCCCACAGTCCAAAAGGCGTGCTAGTTTGGGTGCATTGACCTGAACAGATACAGGACTGTGGCAACTAGGAGAATTTCACAGTAACTTCATTGCATTGTTAATGTGAGCCTTACTTGTGACTAATAAATAAACTTTAAACTTTAACTTTAAAAAGATGCACTGCAGCAATTCACCAATGATCCTTAGATGTCACTTTCCAAGCCCACAACCACTTCCAGCTAGAAGGACAAGGGCAGCAGATACATGGGGAACACCACCACCTGCAAGTTCCCCCTCCAAGCCACTCACCATCCTGACTTGGAAATATATTCGGCCGTTCCTTCGCAGTCTCTGGGTCAAAATCCTGGAATTCCCTCTCTAACGTCATTGTGGGTCAACCCACAGCATGTGGACTGCAGCGATTCAAGAAGGCAGCTCACCACCACCTTCTCAAGGGGCCACTAGGGATGGGCACTAAATGCTGGCCTAATCGGGGATGCTCATGTCCTACAAATAGATAAAAAAAATTGAGATACGATGATGAGGTGGCCAATAGCTAGTAGAGAAACTTCTCAGTCCGAGGATGGGGGCTGCAAACAGACATCACTACCAAGGCTGGGAAAAGCAGGAGAAATAAAGTGAGTTCAAACACAAAATGTTTAGGAGAGGAAGAAGGCTATAGTGGCGTGACCCTTGAAGGAGTGGGATGGTGGAGGAGGAGGGGATGGTTCCCAGAGGCACATGACTGGCGAGGATGCTATGGGTGGGATTTTCCAGGTGCGCTTGCCCCAAGACCGGAAAGTCCCACCCAAGATCAATGGACATTTCCATGGTCCGTCCCTTCTTCTACTTCCATTCCCCTGGTGGGCGGGACAGGAAAATTCCATCTATGGCCAGGATATTCCTGCCCTGCACTTGACCCAAGACCAGAAAACCTCACCCGAGATCAATAGATCTTTGCATGGTCCTGTCCCTCCCGCTATGGGATAAGAGAATTCTGCTCTATGGGCCACTCCAGCTTTTGATTTGATTTGATTTATTATTGTCACATGTATTAGTACACAGTGAAAAGTATTGTTTCTTGCATGCTATACATACAAAGCATGCCGTTCATAGAGAAAGCAAGGAGAGCGCAGAATGTAGTGTTACGTTCATAGCTAGGGTGTAGAGAAAGATCAACTTAATGCAAGGTAGGTCCAGCAGGGAAGAAGCTGTTCTTGAATCGGTTGGTACGTGACCTCAGGCTTTTGTATCCTTGCCCCAGTGGAATAAGGTGGAAGAGAGAATGTCCAGGGTGCGTGGGATCCTTACTTTTATACTGGCTGCTTTCCCGAGCCAGCAAGAAGTGTAGACAGGGTCAATGGATGGTAGGTTGGTTTGGTGATGGACTGGGTTTCGTTCATGACCCTTCGTATTCTCTCAGCAGGGGGGACTGCAGACCGTGGGTTGGGGAGGGAGTCGCAGTTAGAGCCTGGGGCGGGATTTTCCACACGGACCATGCAAAGACCCGTTGACCTGGGAATCCAGAGGGACAGTAGCCTTGGCATTCTAATCTTAGCGTGTTCGCCCAGGTATATAAATACACTGTTGGGAATAAAGCCCTTTAATTTTAAACTTCATTGAGTCACACAAAGACTCTGAAAGAGAGAAGGATTTGGGTCTTGGAGAATAATATATTGAAATAAGAATTGCTGCACCACCAGACAGAAAGAGGAGGAGGGAGAAAAACAGAGAGAGAGAGAGAAACAGACAGAGAAATTCAGCAATGTCAGCACCGCAGTAGAGTGTAGATCCCTCTCTATTTGGTCAGAATGTTGGGGTTAGTATCACGGTGACTTCTGGTATAGATTACACACAGAGATTATAGAACAGAGTTCTGAACCTTTGACATAATCTATATCAATATCCAATTGAGTTCTAATGGAGCAATCATACCATCGATTTCACAATACAAATGACTGCGGGGAAAAATGCATCTGACTGAATCGGAACATTAAACACACGCACACACACACACACACACACACACACACACACACACACACACACACACACACACACAAACTCACACAAACTCACACACACACTAACTAACACACACACACACTCACACCACACACTCACACACTAACTAACACACACTCATGCAGACATACACCCTCACACATACACACACAGTCACACAGCCACACACACACTCACACACTCACACTCACACACAAACACATGCAGACACACACACACACACACACACACATGTGTCTGTGTTCAGGTTTAGGGAGAGTCTTTTTAGAATGATCACGGATGTGATGCTGATTTAAATTTGCCCCTCACTTTCCCAAAGTCACAAGAGATCACAGTAACAGTGAGACATGCCATGTGTTTTCCCAGTCATTTTCCACAGGTTTCTACGGCTCACTGTCAAAATTTATGCGTGAGGCCCTTGATTATGCTGGCTGCTTTTCTGAGGCAACGGGAAGTGTAGACAGAGTCAGTGGATGGGAGGCTGGTTTGAGTGATGGACTTGGCTATATTCACAACCCTTTGTAGCTCCTTGTGGTCTTGGGCAGAGCAGGAGCCATTCCAAGCTGTGATACAACCACTTGGACTATGGCTTATTAGCAAGCTACTTATTACAGAAAAAAAAACCAAAACTTCAATAAGATACAGTTCAGTGGGTCGGACAGTGGCCTCTGAGTCGTGATACTGCGAGTTTTGCAGCTCTGAAATAAGAACAGGAAATGTTGGAAACACTCAGCAAGTGAGGCAGTCTGTGTGGAGGAAGTAACAGAGTTAATCATAGAATCTGACAGTGCAGAAGGAGGCCATTCAGCCCATCGAGTCTGCACCGACCACAATCCCACCCAGGCTCTATCCCCGTAACCCTTTGCATTTACCCTGCTAGTCCCCCTGACACTAGGGGGTAATTTCACATGGCCAACCCACCTAACCTACACATCGTTGGACACAAAGGGGCAATTTAACACGGCCTGTCTACCTAATCTGCCTTTGGACTGTGGGAGGAAACTGGAGCACCCGGAGGAGACCCACACAGACACAGGGAGAATGCGCAGACTCTACACAGACACTGATCCAAGCCGGAATCGAACCCGGGTCCCTGGCGCTGTGACGCAGCAGTGCTAACCACTGTGCCACCCCGTGATGAAATCTCATACGCCTGAAGTGTTCGCCCTATTTTTTCTCTCTCTTTCCCTCAGGTCCCCAGGCATTTTCTGTTTCTGACTTGGGAAAGTTATTTTGCAGCAAACCAGAAGCATTCAGCACCATGGACACCTCCTGCTTACAGCAGGCTCTGAAGCCAGTTCCACAGTAAGCATGAAGAAATTCAACAGCAACCAAAGGCAAAATCTACAAGCAAATGTTTTGTGTTTAACAATGTCAGTCTCCCATCTCCATCATTATTACTATAGTTGGGTGGATCAGAGTTATACAGCAGCAGTCTCTGGCTGTCCCATGGCATTTTTCTCAGTGGCAGCAGGAGGTGTGCTTTCAGCCAGTGGGGCATCTTGTGGGAGGCGGCAGGACCTGAAGATTCCTGGTGTGAAAATCCTGAAGATCATGTCCATAGAGTCAAGGAGCAAATGGAGGAACTTTGGCCCATCATGTCAGTGGCACAGTTGTTAGCACTGCTGCCTCACAGCGCCAGGGACCTGGGTTCGATTCCTGGCTTGGGTCACTGTGTGGAGTTTGCACATTCTCCCTGTGTCTGTGTGGGTTTCCTCTGGGTGCTCCAGTTTCCTCCCACAGTTTGAAAGACGTGCTGGTTAGGGTGCAGTAACCTGAACAAGCGCTGGAGTGTGGTGACTTGGGGAATTTCACAGTAACTTCATTACAGTGTTAATGTAAGCCTTACGTGTGACTAATAAATAAACTTTAACTTGGTAAACTTAATGTCCATCTGTTGACAAGTTCAATCAATTTTTATTTTTAATCGAACAGGGGACAAAATTGCAGGGAGCATTTTATGACCTACCTTTTAATTTGGGATGATTCTCATGTAGTCCTTCTGAAGGAAT
The DNA here is from genome assembly GCF_965287045.1 of Carcharhinus amblyrhynchos. Taxonomy (NCBI): domain Eukaryota; kingdom Metazoa; phylum Chordata; class Chondrichthyes; order Carcharhiniformes; family Carcharhinidae; genus Carcharhinus; species Carcharhinus amblyrhynchos. The sequence continues at coordinate 9,684,174 of NC_137356.1, forward strand.
ATGTCAGCTATTTCATTTTTATAGCACCTTTAGCATCCTCAAGGCCAACCCCAAGATGCTATGGAGGACTTCGGAAGTGAAGCCGCCTCCAAAAAGGAGGCAGCCAGTTCCTGCACAGCAAGCTCGAACAAGCAGCAAGCTTGGATTATGGGCAGGATTCTCCAGTCCCGCTGCAATGAACTGAAATTATAGCTGAGCGCCAAATCCTCTGCCCTCATTTGCTGCGATGGTAGGCCGCGAACAGACGGAGAATTCTTGGCCAATATGTTTCAGATTTGTTTCTTCAGGAATGAATGTTGGACATCGGGAGGTGCGATGATGGGGGTGGCTTTGCCTGCTTATCTGCGTGGGATCTTCCTGTGTGCAAGTGGACAGACACGTTTACCTATGTAGCAAAGTTTTCCGCAGTTACGGATTGGTTGAGAAGTATTTCAAGGTGAATGAACAGGAAATTATTTTTTCCCTCATTAATAAACACAGAGGCAGTAGGATGTGCAGATGGTGATATGGAATATTGAGGGCACTACATGTTTAATATAGCATCATTTTACACATACTTAATACATTCCCATCTGAGCGGATATATCTTTCCATATATATCTACATTAACTAACAATACCTCAAAACACTCATCAATGTACTCAGATCCTTCCTTGACCTCACTTCCTCGAATCCCTACAACAACTTCCTGACCTATCACCTTATAAGTACTGCGATTGCCTCCAATTCTGACCCCGAGCACTATTCCAATTGTAATCACTCCACAAGGATGGCATGGTGGCACAATGGTTAGCACTGCTGCCTCGCAGCGCCACAGACCTGTGTTTGATTCCGGCCTGGGGTCACTGTCTGTGCAGAGTCAGCGTGGGGTTCCTCCAGGTGCTCTGGTTTATTCCCACAGTCCGAAGATGTGCGGGTTAGGTGGATTGGCCATGCCAAATTGTCCCTTAGTGTCCCAAGTTGGGCAGGCTAGGTAGGTCGGCCATGCTAAGTTACCCCTTAGTGTCCAAAGATGTGTAGGTTAGATGGATTGGCCATGCTAAATTGCCCCTTAGTGTGTGTCCCAAGGTATGTAGGTTAAGTGGATTAGGTGGTGGGTGGGGTGTTGAGGGGGGGTGGATGGGGGTGGCAGAGAGGGAGAGGGTGGGGAAGGTGAAGGGTAGAAGGTGGGGGTCAAGGGGGAGAGGGTTGGGAGGGCGAGGGGGAGAGGGTGGGGGGGTGCGAAAGGGGAGAGGGTGGCAGGGTGAGAGGGAGAGGGTGGGGGGTGCAAAGGGGGAGAGGGTTTTAGGAGTGAGGGGGAGATGGTGGGGGGGGGTGAGGGGGAGAGGGTGGGGGTGCAAGGGGGAGAGAGTGGGGGACCGAAAGGGAGAGAGGGTGGGGGCTGTCAAGGGGAAGAGGGTGGGGGGGTGGTGAGAGGAAGCCATTGAGAGGGTGGGTGGCGAGGGGGAGATGGTGGGAGGGTGTTGGGGGAGCGGTTGTGAGGGTGGGGGGGGTGCGAGGGTGAGGGGCGGGGGGGCAAGGGGGGAGGCTGCGGAGGTGAGAAGGAGGGGGTGGGAGGGGCAGGGGGAGAGGGAGACAGGGGGGACTGTGTATGGAGGGATGAGTGGGGGTTTGGGGGGGCAGGGGGTGTGTCAGGGGGCAGGGAGGGGGTCAGGTGGGCAGTCAGCGGGTTGGGAGGGGGCAGAGGAACCGTGAACGAGGGAGACAGGAGCGGCTGTTGCGAACATCCGAGGACTCGCAACTTTGCCTTTGTGCGTGTCAGCTGAACCTTAAGACTTTGACAACAGAAGGAGGGGGGAGACAGCTGCCTCAGAGTGTCCCCCCCCCACCCCGCACCACGTGAGGGCACGGGGGCAGGGGGAGGGTTTACCCGCTTCGCAGCCACGTGCGGACGGTGAGGATAACACTGCCTCATACTGCCTGGCAATCACAGATTTAAAGAGATTGGCCCATCTCTGGGCTGCCCCCCACCATCTGAGCTTCAGCTCCAGCCCCTCTGGTTGTCGCAGGCCGTCTAGACAGTGTCTGTGCTCCATGCATTCAGAGACATCCCCGACTGTCAGCCGGTCCAGGAAGCAAGGGGCAAGACAACCCCGAACAACAGGGAGGGTGTTTAGTATTCATAAGCAGCTGTGGTGTCCGTAAAGAGTGCCGGACAGTGTGGCAGGGGAAGAGAGCCGGTGAGCCCTGTATAATCAGTGCAGAAAACAGCACTCGATATGTGTGTGTACCTACACAGCCCAGGAGCAGGAGACAGCCCTAGCAAACCCCTCACTCTGGTGGCAACTGACGAGCAATTATGATAATGTGTGCACACAATGGATCAGGATTGGCAGCATCCCTGTGTCTCCATTAATCCTCCAGCTCACTGCACTCATCAATAAAACACAGCCAGCCTCTTCGCAAAGGCAAGCCTGTCTTCATTATTTCCCGGCCCTCTCCCCTGCCGCATGGGCCCAGCTCATTCTGGAGGGGCCTGCTGCAAGCAACAAAGTTAACAAGGGGGGAGCTGAAAGGTCTCACTCAACGCGAGCCTCACGCTACCCTCTGGCGCTGCTTAAAAAACCGTTGCGGGCATTGCTACGAGGTACTGAGGTGCAGCAAGAGGCAGCACAGTGGCACAGTGGCGGGTACTGCTGCCTCACTGCGAGGCAGCCTCTGTCTATGTGGAGTTTACACATTCTCCCCGTGTCTGCGTGGGTTTCCTCCGGGTGCTCCGGTTTCCCCCCACAGTTCAAAGATGCGCAGGTTAGTCAGATTGGCCATATTAAATTGCTCCTTAGTGTCCAAAGGTGTGCAGATTAGGTAGATTGGCCATGCTAAATTGCCCCTTACTATCCAAAGATGTGCAGATTAGGTAGATTGGCCATGCTAAATTGCCCCTTAGTGTCCAAAGATGTGCAGATTAGGTGGATTGGCCATGCTAAATTGCCCCTTAGTGTCCAAAGATGTGCAGGTTAGGTGGATTAGCCATGCTAAATTGTCCCTTAGTGTCGAAAGATGTGTGGGGTTAGGTGGAATGGCCATGCTAAATTGCCCCTTAGTGTCCAAAGGTGTGCAGATTAGGTGGATTGGCCATGCTAAATTGTCGCTTAGTGTCCAAAGATGTGTAGTTTCTGCAGATTAGCAGGGAAAATATGTGGGGATACAGGAAAAGGGCGTGGGTGGGAAACTCTTTCAGAAAGTCGGTGCAGACTAGATGGGCCGAATGCCCTCCTTTGCACTGTTGGGATTCTACGATTCTGGGCTGTTAGCCCCTCAAACCTGCTGTGCTATTCAACTAGACCGCTAATGATCCTCTACCTCAGCATCATTTTCCCACACTATCCCCGCTATCCATTGATAATTTCAATGTCTAGAAATCTATCCATTTCTGCCTTGAACATCTCAGTGATGGGCTGTCCACCAGCACCCCATGGAATAAAGAATTCAGACGATTCGCCACCTTCTGAGGGACAAAGTTCCTCCTAAACCTCAGACCTAGAGAGATAAAAAGGTTCATTCCTTCTGCCTTTACAATTTTCCAATTGAGAAACTTTACCTTGGATTCTCTGGCTCTGACCTGATGGGTACCCCCCCCCCAACCCCCCCCCCCCCCACATGAGCGGATACGCCAAGCCATTCAAAGGTCCATTGATCCCAGCGGGAGTGAAAGATCCCACTGGTGGGAAGGACCATAAAACTCCAGCCTTTGGATGAGAATTCCCTAGTCCACGTAGCTGCCAAACTGGAAAATTTTAGGATAGAAGTCAGGATGAATATCAGGGATAGTTATTAGGCAATTTGAAGTTTGGCTTTGAAGGCTGTGGTTTGTGGGAATACAAAATTCCAGAGAAAATAGACTTAGCCCGGAATTCTCTGGCTGTTCACACCCCATCCTTGTTGTCAGCAAGAATTTGGCACTCAGCTAAATCTCCGTTAACCGCAGTGGGACTGGAGAATCCCTGCTGCAGGCGAGGTTGGAGAATCCATAGGAACTTAGGAATTAGGAGCAGAAGTTGGCAAGTTCAGCCCTTCGAGTATGCTCTGCCATTTGATCAGATCATGGCTGATCTCTCCCTAGTCTCCAATCCCCCTCCCCACCTGTTCCCCATTTCCCTTTAACCCCTTTTCTATCAGAAATATATCCATCTCCTTCTTGAAACCATTCAATGAGTCAGGCTCCACCGCGCTACGGGGCAGCGAGTTCCACAAATTCACCACCCTCTGCAAGAAGTGGTTCGTCCTCTTCTCAGTTTTAAATCTACCGCCTATACCTGTGACCTCTTGTTCCAGATTGCCCCACAAGGGGAAACATTTGGTCCACATTTACTTTATCAATTCCTTTTAGAATTTTATATACCTCAATCAGATCCCCTCTCATCCTTCTAAGCTCTAGCGAGTACAAGCACAAACTGTTTAATCTCATACGTCAACCCTTTCATCCTTGGAATCAATCTGGAGAACCTTCTCTGAACTGTCTCCAATGCCACCACATCCTTCCTGTAATAAGGAGACCAAAACTCAACATAATACTCCAAATGTGGTCTCACCAACCCCCTATACAATTGCAACAATACTTCTATACTTTCATCCTCCAGTCTCTTTGTAATAAATACCAACATCCTATTGGCCTTTTTTATTACATGCTGTGCCTGCATACCCACTTTCCGCGATTCATGAACAAGGACACCCAGATCCCTCTGCACTCTATCTATCTCTTTGAACCACTCAACCTCTCATCACAGGACAACCCGCCCAACCCAGGGGCCAGTCTAGTGAACATTCACTGCACCACTTCCAGGACGAGCATATCCTTCCTTAAGGATATCCTGACCGTAGTGTTAGGGGGATTAGCAGGGTAAATATGCAGTGTGATGGGAATAAGGTCTGGGTGGGATTGTTGTCAGTGCAGACTCGCTGGGCCGAATGGCCTCCTTCTGCACTGTAGGGATTCTACGGTTTCTATGATTCCATGTATAGCTTCACCAGTGTCCTGCAGAGTTGTAACAAGATTTCTTTATTATTTATTTTACTTCATCCTTGGGATGTGGGCACCACTGGCTAGGGCAGCATTTATTGCCCGTCCCCAACTGCCCCTTTGAAAGTGGTTGTGAGTCGCCTTCTTGAACCAGCTGCGGTCCATGTCACAGAATCAGACCATTCAGCCCATCGAATCTACGCCAACAACAATCCCACCCAGAAATGAGCTGGAAATGGTCGAGGCAGGGACATAGACAACATTTAAAAGGCATTTGGACAGATACATCGATAGGAAAGTTTGAGAGGGATATGGGTCAAATACAGGGAAATGGGGTTAGTTGAATAGGGATTATGGGTGACATGGACCAGTTTGGGCTGAAGGGTGTGCTGTAGATCCTAACCCTACATATTTAGCCCACTAATCCCCTTAATATAAAGGGCAATTTAACATGGCAATCCACCTAACCTGCACATCTTTGGACACTAAAGGGCAATTTAGCATGGCCAATCCACCTAACTTGTCCATCTTTGGACTATGGGAGGAAACCGGAGCACCCGGAGGAAACCCACACAGACAGTGACCCAAAGTGAATCGAACTCAGGTCCTTGGCATTCTGAAGCACTAGTGCTAACCACTGTGCCACCGTGCCACTCCTTGATGAAATCTCATACGCCTGAAGTGTTCACCCTATTTTTTTTTGTCTCTCTCTTTCTCTCCCTCAGGTCCTGACCATTCTGGCTTGCTGCATTTTCTGTTTCTGACTTGGGAAAGTTATTTGGCAGCAAACCAGAAGCATTCAGCACCATGGACACCTCCTGCTTACAGCAGGCTCTGAAGCCAGTTCCACAGTAAGCGTGAAGAACTTCTACAGCAACCAAAGGCAAAAACTGCTGGCGAACATTTTGTGTTTAACAATGTCAGTCTCCCATCTCCATCATTATTACTTTAGTAGAGTGGATCAGAGTTATACCGCAGCAGTCTCTGGCCGTCCCATGGCGTTTTTCTCAGTGACGGCAGGAGGTGTGCTTTTGTCCAGTGGGGCATCTTGCGAGAGGCGGCAGGACCTGAAGGTCCCTGGTGTGAAAATCCTGAAGATCACGTCCATAGAGTCAAGGAGCAAATGGAGGCACTTTGGCCCATCATGTCAGTGGCACAGTGGTTAGCACTGTTGCCTCACAGCGCCAGGAACCTGGGTTCAATTCCTCATTTGGATCACTGTCTGTGTGGAGTCTGCACATTCTCTCCATGTCTGCATGGGTTTCCTCCAGGTGCTCCAGTTTCCTCCCATAGTCCAAAGATGTGTAGGTTAGGCGGATTGGCCATGGTAAATTCCTCTTAGTGTCCAAAGATGTGTAAGTTAGGTGGATTGGCCATGCTAAATTGCCCCTTAGTGTCCAAAGATGTGTGGGTTAGGTGGATTGGCCATGCTAAATTGCCCCTTAGTGTCCAAAGATGTGTGGGTTAGGTGGATTAGCCATGGTAAGTTGCCCCTTAGTATCCAAAAGATGTGCATGTTAGATGAATTGGCCATGCTAAATTGCCCCTTAGTGTCCAAAGATATGTAGGTTAGGTGGATTGGCCATGCTAAATTGCCCCTTAGTGTCCAATGACTTGCAAAGATCTGAAGCACTAGTGCTAACCACTGTGCCACAGTGCCATCCAATATTATAGCAGATGAAGGAAGGATGTCCTTGCTATAGAGGGAGTACAGTGAAGGTTTACCAGGCTGATTCTTGGGATGGCAGGTCTGTCATACGAGGAGAGACTAAATCGGTTAGTATTATATTCACTGGAGTTTAGAAAAGTGAGAGAGTGAAAAGTGAGACTTATAAAATTCTAACAGGATTGGACAGGGTAGATTCGAAAAGTATGTTCCCAATGGTGGGGGAACTAGGGGTCATAGTTGGAGGATAAGGGGTCAAACCTTTTAGGACTGAGGTGAGGAGAAATTTTTTCACCCAGAGGGTGGGGAATGTGTGGAATTCACTCCCACAGAAAGTAGTTGAGGCCAAAACGTTGTGGAATTTCAAGAAGAAACTAGATATAGCCCTTGGGGCTAAAGGGATCAAGTGATCTGGGGGAAAGGGGGCATTGAATTTGATGATCAGCCGTGATCAAAATGAATGGCGGAGAAGGCTCAAAGGGCCAAATGGCCTCCTCCTGCTTAGTTTCTTTGGGTGGGATTTTAGGACCCTTGTTTGAGCGAGGTGGGAAATTCCTGCCCTGGGGGGGCGAGGTCAATGGTCATCTCTGTTGTCCACCCCTCACCCACTCTGATTCTGTGGTGGGCTGGGCAGTAGAATTCTGGTGAATGTCTCCATGAAGGGAATAGATTGCAGGAAGGTGACAAAATAAGGGCAAACAATAGATTTTTATGAACTTAATCAGCCACGGTTCGCCATTTGGAGACTTGGGGAACTGGACTGCGAGCTGAAATTAGTTTGCCGACAGCAGGCTTTTAAATCCCTCGCTGCCGTAAGGACTGAGATAGTCAGGATTTCAGCAAATCTCCCATTCTGCTGATTCAGAATAGTTAAAGCTTGCGTCCTAAGTGATAACAGTCTGGCCGAGTCTCAGCTTTGCGCACAGTGGGACCAGTCGACGGAGCAAAAACTGCCAATTAGCTGTACGTTCGAGGGAGGCTTTGAACCTCGAGCGGCTGTCCTCTGGGAAACACGATTGAGATATCGCAATCTGGCACAATTAAAAAACCATCCCAGCCCTCGCTGTTCCTGCCATGGTGTGCAATGCTTTGTCTCCCAGGAACGATGGCTCACTGGGTTAGCACTACTGCCTCGGCTGGTTCGATTCCTGACTTGGGTAACCGTAACCGACATTCTCCCCCTGCCTGCGTGGGTTTCCTTTGGGTGCTCCGGTTTCCTCCCAGGCTCCAAAGATGTGAGGGTAGGAGGTTTGGCCATGTTGAATCGCCACTTAGTGTCCAAAGATGTGGTGGATTGGTGGATTGGCCATGCTAAATTGCCCCTTAGTGTCCAAAAATGTGCAAGTTAGGTGAATTGGCCATGCTAAATTGCCCCTTAGTGTCAGGGGGGCTAGTTAGGGTAAATGCATGGGGTTATGGGGGTAGGGCCTAGGATGAGATTGTGCTCGGTGCAGACTCAATGGGCCAAATAGCCTCCTTCTGCACTTTAGGATTCTATGATTCTACAAGGAACAGCCTTGAGGTTGGGAAGTGGGGGGCAGGGGCTGGAGCAGGGGCTGTGTTGGAAATCGATTAGCCAAGCTGAGTCTCTCCAACCTTCTGCCAAACATCAACTCATCACAGGAATGCAACCTCAGGCCAGTACACCCCAGGCCATGTCATCAGCTTTTGGTTAAGAGACAACCAAATAAAGTCAACACCCGCACTAAGCAAGATGATCTGTGTGAGCAAAGTTTGGCCAACTTTGAACATTTAATTTGTCAGCACTTTCTGAAGGAAATTAGGGATGGACAACAAAATGTTAGCCTACCCTGTTCTTGTGAAACAACAAGAAAAAGCTTCCGAACCCACAACGGCTACCATCTAGAACAACAAGGACAGCATGGTGGTACAGTGGTTAGCACTGCCTCCTCACAGCACCACGGACCCAGGTTCGATTCCCGGATTGGGTCACTGTCTGTGTGGAGTTTGCACATTCTCCCCGTGTCTGTGTGGGTTTCCTCCGGGTGCTCCTGTTTCCTCCCACAGTCCGAAAGACGTGCCAGTTAGGTGCATTGGCCATGCTAAATTCCGTATCATTGTACCCGAACAGACGCCGGAGTGTGGCGACTAGGGGATTTTCACAATAACTTCATTGCAGTGTGAATGTAGGCCGACTTGTGACTAATAAATAAACTTTTAAAAAGGGCAGCAGTTACATGGGAATTCCACCACCTCCACTTGCTATCCTGACTTGAAATATATCGGCCGCTCCTTCATTGTGGCTGGGTCAAGATCCTGGAACTCCCTCCCTCACAGCACTGTGAGCGTATCCACACCACATGGACTGCAGCGATTCAAGAAGGGAGCTCACCACCACCTTCTCAAAGGGCAATTAGGGATGGGCAATAAATGCTGGCCCAGCCAGCGATGCCTATCCCATTAACAGATGAGAAAGAAAATATTAAGAAGACAACTAGTCATTGGCCAATGGGTTGCTTAGTCTCTTTCTCTGCTGTAATGACTCAATGGCTCATTTAACCCGTTGATCCTGTACTACCACTCGATTAGACAATGGCCAAACTCTATCTAAAACAACCCAAGCAATGTCCCGGGAGTGTCGCTGGTGTACAGGGTGTTGAATGGTTGCACTTTGCTTTTCTTAAAGCACTCAGCTGTTACATTACTTGCAAAACGTGCAAGACTAAGACATAAAATAAAATTTGTTTAGGCTGTCTTTAGAGGGAGAAAGTGGTTGGTTGAGGGGGGAGCGGGGGGGCAGATGTCACTGGCCTGGTCACCAGTGGGTGTTGACTCCCAGCAGGGACTGTGCGGCAGTACACTCATCACATCTTACAGCTCTAAGAGGTCCTTTGACTACATGACCTGGGGAGGATTGGCAGGTTAAGGGTTGTGCATGTCTCTACGCTGGGACTTGTGGTAAGATAAAGAGAGATCAGGTTTAATTATGGCGCGTCTTCATATCAAATAACCTGCCACTGCCCTTTCCCTGGGCACACACAGGCGAAGGACACTGTTAATGGCAGCACTGTGGTTAGCACTGCTGCCCCACAGTGCCAGGGACCTGGATTCGATTCCTGGCTTGCACAAGTGTCTATTTGCACTTTCTCCTCATGTCTGGATGGGTTTCCTCCGGTTGCTCCGGTTTCCTCCAAAGATGAGCGGGTTAGGTGGCTTGGCCATGCTAAATTGCCCCTTGGTGTCCAAAAATCTGCAGGTTAAGTGGATTGGCCATGCTTAATTGCCCCTTAGTGCCCAAAGATGCACAGGTTAGATGGATTGGCCATGCCAAGTTGCTGCTTAGTGTTCAAAATGTGAAGGTTAGTTGGATTGGCCATGCTAAATTGCCCCTTAGTGTCAAAAGATGCTGAGGTTAAGTAGACTAGCCACAGAAAATGCGTAGGGGTTATGGGGATAGGGCGGGGTACTAGGCCTAGGTGGAATGCTTGCTCGGAGAGTTGGTGCAGACCTGATGGGCTTAATGTAGGGATTCTATGGACTTATGGTTCAAAAGAATTGGTACTTGGCTCAAGCAGACATCAGGCACGTGTGGAACTGCGATCTCTGGGAAAGAGGCGGTGGAAGGGGGTTGTACAAAATGGAACAGAGATACACATAGTCCTGAGTGCAAAATCAGAGGGAGGAAACACAGCTAGCGCTAACGACTGCTGCCATTATTGTCTGCTCTGAAGTTCAGAGAGACCTTGGGTTAATGCTGCCTTCGGGAACCCCCTGCGTTTTATTCAATGGCGCAACATGGATATTTAGAGGCTCAAAGCCTCCCTTTTCGTCTGGAGCCAAAAGCCGTTCAAGCCTACTGCTGTACGGACAGATAACTCATAAGAGAAATCGTCATCAATTATTAACAGGACAATTAAATAAAATATCTGGAGCTGGAGTGTATTCAGCAGGGCTTCAGCACATTAAGCAGCCAAGAAGCTGGGCTTACAGCGGAGCCAGTTGTTAAAAGAGGTCCCTGAGTCATTTACATTGCATTAGCTCAGGCAACGTACACATCAATAGGTCCACTTGGCAACAGACATTTCACATAGACCTCCCTCTTTCCTAATTGCAATGTCAGCACCATTTGGCACATCAAGATCCAATATTCGCCAGGACCTGCCTCAGAAGGCCCATCTCGGCGTCCCAATTCTTTTTTTTGTGGCTCGCCGTTCTCCATTTCCCAGTCAGAGGAGCGCAGGCTCGAGGACCCCACTCCAAGCCTTTGTTACCTATCTCAGGCACTTGCTTTTGTGTGGTACTGTGCGGTCCACGGTCTTCATAGCATCCCTGCAGTGTAGAAGGGAGCCATTCAACCCACTGAGTCTGCACCAACAACAACCCCACCTGCGCCCGTAACCTGACATATATTCCCTGCCACTCCACATGACAGAAAAAGGCAATTTATCATGGCCAATCCACTTAACCTGTATATCTTTGGACACTAAGGGGCAATTTAGCGTGGTCAATCCACCTAACCTGCACATCTTTGGGCACTAATGGACAATTTGGCATGACTGATCCACCTAACCTTCACATCTTTGGACACTAAGGGGCAATTTAGCATGGCTAATCCACTTAACCTATCCATCTATGGAAACTAAGGAGCAATTTAGCACGGCCAATCCACCTAACCTACACATCTTTGGACACTAAGGGGCAATTTAGCATGGCCAATCCACATGGACTGTGGAGGAAACCTGAGCATGGAGAGGAAATCCATGCAGACATGGGGAGAACACGTAAACTCCAGACAGACAGTCACCCAAGGCTGGAATCGAACCCGAGTCTCTGGTGCTGTGAGGCAGCAGTGCTAACCACTGTGCCAACGTGCTGCCCAATACATGCGACAATGATAAATCAAATCAAAGTTACTAATTAATTAATTTATTTATTCATCCTGATTCTGCTCCTATTCCTTATATCTATATAGTGCTATGACTGCAACACAACATTCTGCATCCTCTCCTTCCATTCTCCTCAAAGTACTCTATGAACAGTATGCTTTGTCTGTATAGCACACAACAAACAATACTTTTCATTGTATCCCAATGATAAATCAAATCAAAATCAATGATTGATTTTTCACTGCGGCATGATGGCACAGTGGTTAGCCCTGCTGTCTCACAGCGCCAGGGACCTGGGCTCTACTCTGGCCTCGGGATGCTGTCTGTGTGGAGTCTGCACATTCTCCCCATGTCTGCATGAGTTTCTTCCCGCATTCCAAAGATGTGCAGGTTAGGTTGATTGGCTGTGCTAAATTGCCCCTTAGATTGGGTAAATGTATGGGGTTATGGGATTGTGGTCAGTGCAGACTTGATGGGCCGATTAGCCTCCTTCTGCACTGTAGGGATTCTATGATATAAATCCATGAGAGGGAAAGGATGAGAAGGCTATGTTAAGCAGGTGAGATGAAGAAAGACGAGGGGAGGTGCTGTGGCACAGTGGTTAACACTGCTGCCTCATACCCCCAGGGACCTGGGTTCGATTCCCGGCTTGGGTCACTTTTTGTGTAGAGTTTGCACATTCTCCCCGTGCCTGCATGGGTTTCCTCCGGCTGCTCCAGTTTCCTCCCACATTCCAAAGATGGTCAAGTTAGGTGGATTTGCCATGATAAATTCTCCCTTAATGTCCAAAGATGAGTAGGTTCAGTGGATTGGCCATGCTAAATTGCCCCTTGGTGCCCAAAGATATGGTAGTTGGGGCAGAGGGGGGGGGGGGGGGTCGGGGGGGTTGGGAATTAGCCTTGGGAAATGTGTAGGGTCACAGAGATCTGGGTAAGATAAAGGTTATTTATGAATCACAAGTCTTACATTAACACTGCAGTGAAACGACTGTGAAGTTCCATGAGTCGCATCTATTCCGGTCAATGCACCCTAACCAGAATATCTGTCAGAACATGGGAGAAAACCGGAGCACCCAGAGGAAACCCACACAGACACGGGGAGAACGTGCAAACTGCACACAGACAGTGACCCAAGGCCGGGAATCGAACGAGGGTCCCTGGATCAGTGAGGCAGCAGCGCTAACCATTGTGCCACTGTACCGGCCAGAATATGTGCCAGAATTCTACCGTCCTGCCTGCCATGGATTCGGAGCGGGTGAGGGACGGGCAATGTAAATGAGCTCTGTTCTCTGGTGGGACTTTCCGGGTCTCGGTGGAGTAGACACCGAAATGCTGCCCACTCTGTCCGAGAGTCATAGAATCATAGAAACCCTACAGTGCAGAAAGAGGCCCTTCGGCCCATTGAGTCTGCACTGACCACAATCCCAGCCAGGCCCTACCCCCATAACCCTACATATTTTACCCACTAATCCCTCTAACCTACGCATCTCAGGACACTAAGCGGCAATTCAGCGTGGCCTAACCCACACATCTTTGGACTGCGGGAGGAAACCGGAGCACCCGGAGGAAACCCACACAGACACGAGGAGAATGTGCAGACCCCACCCAGACAGTACAGACCCGACAGGCCGAATGGCCGCTTCTGCACTGGAGGGACTTTATGAATCTTATGATTCACTGGGGAGAGCAGTTGGGAGTTGGGGGGGTGGGGGGTTGACTTGAAATGTCTTCCGAAAATGGGTGCTTCCGGGAGTGCGGCACTCCGTCAGTGCTGCCCTGGACTCGTGGGTACAAAGTAAAAAGCTTTTGGGTGACAATGGCAAACATTCGCTGGTTTTAGAAGACATCAGCCTGGAGGAGTCCAGTAAATCTTATTACCCATCTGCCCGTTATGTCAACCTGTCAACTCCCAGCTGTGCATCTGCCTGTGCCCAGGAGGAGCGGGGGCGGATGATGGGGTGAGGCGGTGGGGGGAGAAGTTTAGCCATAAGGAGAATTAACAAGAGTCGCACTCAAGGAGAGGTCAAAATGTTACTGGTTTGCGACGCACTTCAGCACCTCCTGCACCGTCGCGGTGACACAAAGGAGACAAGAGTTGTGTGCGACCTCTCCTTAAAAGAAAAGCACTCGGTCGTCTGGGTGCGATTTTCCAACCTCGCTCCGCCCGAGGTCACCGGGTCTTCCCGTTGTCCACCCCTCGCCCGCTCCGATTCCCCCGGCGGGCGGGATGGTAAAATTCCGGACGGGTCGCCACCGATCTGAGTCGCTCGAAACCATTCGCATCGGGAGTTGGGGTGGAAAGAAGCCAACTCACAATCCAATATTCCCTTTGTGCCTTGTACCGCGCAGAAAAAAAAGGTTGCTGGTCGGTGGGGAGGTGGGGGGGAGGGGGGGTGGTGGGGAGAGGGGAAAGGTTCTCACTGACCTTTTGGTGGGGATATCTCCCACCCCCTGGCTTTGTGTTCTTTGTACAGGGCAATCTCCCTTGGCTGAGGACTTACCAGTCAGGCTGACTGTGAAATTGTCACGATGCTGTACAATCTCACAGCAACATTCAGAATAATATCAACAGCCTGGTTTCTGAGTGCGGAATGGTTAAATTGTTCTGCCGAGTGAAATCTGCAGCAATTTCTCCTTCCCCCTGTGGCCGGTCGGCCGCTCCATCCCTCCTACCTTCCTTCCTTTCTCCCGCATCTCTTTTGTCTTTCTGTCTCCATCCATCTCTCGCCTATTTTCTTCCTGATTCTCTCTTTCTCTCTCTCCCTCTCTCTCTTGTTCTGTGTGTGTGTGTGTGTGTGTGTGTCTCACACTCCTGTTCCTGGGGAAATAGCTACAATTCTCTCTCTTTCTGTGTGTGTGTGTTCCTCAAATTCCCATTCCTGGGGGGGAATTGTCTCCCTTTCTCTCGCTCTGTGTGCTGTGCTGTGCTCTGTGTGTGTGTGTTAAACTCCTGTTCCTGGGGGGGACAGCTACAAGTCTGTGTGTGTGTGTGTGTGTGTGTCCCTCAAATTCCCATTGCTGGGGGGAATTCTCTCTTTTTCTCTTGCTCTGTGTGTGTGTGTGTGTGTGTGTGTCTCACATTCCTGTTCCTGGGGGGAATAGGCACAGTTCTCTCCCCTTCTGTGTGTGTGTGTGTGTGTCAAATTCCCATTCCTGGGGGGAAATTCTCTCTTTCTCTTGATCTGTGTATGTGTGTGTCTCACACTCCTGTTCCTGGGGGGAGTAGGTACAGTTCTCTCCCTTTCTGTGTGTGTATGTGTGTGTGTGTGTGTGTGTCCCTCAAATTCCCATTCCTGGGTGGGAAATTCTCTCTCTTTCTCTCGCTCTGTGTGTGTGTGTGTGTGTGTGTGTGTCAAACTCCCATTCCTGGGGGGAATAGCTACAATTCTCTCTCTCTCTCTCTGTGTCTTCACCAGAATAGCGTCTGCAGTGAAAATGAGCAGATGCTCACACGCGAGAGAAGAATTTCCTCTCGATGCATACAAGGTACAATTTGTATTTGGCTTTTGCCGGGGGTGTGGGGGGACGGGTGAACATTTTTTTTAAAGAGGGTTGCTCCCACCCCATCTTCCCCCATCCCCGAAAAATAGAAGATAGGCAGGATTTCTTTGTGTGTGTTTGGGGTGGGGGGGTGGGGGGGGTGGGGTGGTGGTTTTATATAAATGATGCGTGCACCCAGGAAAGGGGGAGGACCGAGCTTGGGGTTGTCCTTGTGACTTAACCGCACAACAAACCTGCTGACAGTTGCGAGAGGTGATAAATTGTCGACTTGGGATTTGAAAGACTGGGGCAAGGTGCCCTGCGAGTGCCAAGCTCTTTTTCATAGCAAGCTATGACGTTGGTGCCTTTCGACCAGAGGGAGAAAACTCTGGTAGGTGAATAGCTAACCAGATTTTCTCTGCTTTTTATTTCTGGTGTGTGTGTGTGTGTGTGTTGAATTGTTGCTGTTGTCGGTTCCGGGGAGGGAGTTGGGATGTTGGGTGCTGGGTTTGGGGGAGCTGGGGGAGTGGCATTCCAGGGCCAGGGAGAGGGTGGCAAGATTTTCTTTTGTTGCTCTCCTTTCCTGGGAGGTGCGGTGATGATGGCTCGATAACAAAAAAAAAATAATCTGGCATTTCGTCTCTTGTGCCTGGGGAGGGACAGAGGGGGCAAGAAGTGGGAGGGGGAGAGAGAGAGGGAGAGGAGGTAACGAGGATGAACAAAAAATCTCAGTGCTTTATTTCTTGTTCCTCTCTCTTCCTCCTCCCCACCCTCTTCCTCCTCTCTTTCTCCCCTCCCTACCCTCTTCCCCCCTCCCCCCTCCCCACCCTCTTCCCCCCTCCCCCCTCCCCACCCTCTTCCCCCCTCCCCCCTCCCCACCCTCTTTCGCCTCTCTTTCCCCACCCCCTTCCCTCCTCCCACCCTTCCCACCCTCTTCCTCCTCTCTTTCCCCACCCTCTTCCCTCCTCCCACCCTCTTCCCCGTCTCTTCCCCCTCTCCACCCTCTTCCTCCCCTCTCCACCCTCTTCCTCCTCTCTTTCATACATCCCAGTTTTAACACACCAGCCACTGTAATGCTTTAATAGACTAAGGGGTTGTGGGGAGGGGTGGCTTTGTCAAAACGCTGGGAGGTGATGTGTCCGTACGGCGGGAGGGGTTGCTGGGGGGGGCGGGGGGAGATGGAAAGGAGGTAAGATGTTCTCAGCCTTGGGGAAATATGACTTGACAACCCACGACAAGCTGGGATCGCCGCAGCGTTTCGCTAGTGAATTATCAGAGAGCGCTGATCCTGTAATCGTGCCCATCTCCTTTAGGGGTTGGGAGCCTTAACCCTTCACCCCCCACCCCCAACCTCACTTCCCGACACCTTCCCCTCCCCCGAGTATTGGAAGTTTTCTTTATTTTTTGCAGAGTTCTTAAAATCTTAGAATCTACAGTGCAGAAGGAAGGCATTCGGCCCATCGAGCCTGCCCCGACCACAATCCCACCCGGACCCTATCGCCGTAACCCCGTGTATTTAACCTGCTGATGCTCCTGACACCCAGGGACAATTTATCATGGCCAATCCCCCTAACCTGCACATCTTTGGACACTAATGGGCAATTTAACATGGCCAATCCACCTAACCTGCACATCTTTGGACACTAATGGGCAATTTAACATGGCCAATCCACCTAACCTGCACATCTTTGGACACTAATGGGCAATTTAACATGGCCAATCCACCTAACCTGCACATCTTTGGACACTAATGGGCAATTTAACATGGCCAATCCACCTAACCTGCACATCTTTGGACACTAATGGGCAATTTAACATGGTCAATCCACCTAACCTGCACATCTTTATACACTCAGGAAAATTTAGCATGGTCAATCCACCTAATACCCACACTTTTGTACACTAAGGGACAATTCAGCACGGCCAATCCACCTAACCCGCACATCTTTGGACTGTGGGAGGGAACCAGTGCACCCGGAGGAAAGCCATGCAGACACAAGGAGAATGTGCAGATTCTGTACAGATAGTGACTTGGTCAGGAATCGAACCCAGGTCCCTGGTGCTATGAGGCCGCAGTGCTAACCATTGAGTCACCATGCCGTTGGATATCTGGAATCTCCAGAAGAAATGCCCCCACGTAGGAAAGCCGGATTTCTCACAGCATCCATCCTCCCCGCCAATCCTCGGGATGTATTATTTACATCCTGGAGGCCTTTCTTCATTCCCAGAAAAATGGAGGAGAAGTTGCGGAACGGAGTGGGGGTACTGCAATAAACAACATTCGGCATTAGTCTAGAAGCTCCCGTTGTCAGGGTACCGGTAGCCACCTTGGATACTGTTACTCCTGGCAACAGTTAACCATTCTCTCCCACCCTCTGACCCCACCCCCCCATCGAGAAGAAGTTAGTTTTATCCCTCAGCATGCCTCCTGTAACATAATGTGTAGAGGCGAAGGCCGAGTGGTATTATCACTAGACTATTAATCCAGAAACTCAGCTAATGTTCTGGGGGACCTGCGTTCGAATCCCGCTACGGCAGATGGTGGAATTTGAATCCAATAGAAAAATATCTGGAATTAAAAATCTACATGAAGCCATTGTTGATTGTCAGAAAAATCCCACTTCGTTCCCTTTAGGGAAGGAAATCTGCCATCCTTATCTGGTCTGGCCTACATATGACTCCAGAGCAATATAGTTGACTCTCAATTGCTCTCCAAGGGCAACAAGGGATGGGCAATAGATTCTTCGAATCTACAGTGCAGAAGCAGGCCATTTGGCCCATTGAGCTTGCACTGATAACAATCCCAGTCAGGTCCTGTCCTATCTCTGTAATCCCACATAATTACCCTCCTAATCCCCTGACACTAAAGGTCAATTTAGCATGGCCAATCAACCTAAACTGCATTTCTTTGGACTGTGCAAGGAAACCGGGGCACCCAGAGAAAACCCACACAGACACGGGGAGAACATGCAAACTCCACACAAAGTGTGACCCGAGGCCAGAATTGAACCCGAGTCCCTGGCACTCTGAGACAGCAGTGCTGACCACTGTGCTGCCCTTTTTATTACCCTGGTTATTGGCAGAGAAACCATGGGCCGGTGACATGGGGAGTTAAGGAGGAATCTTTGTATTTAACGAGTTGGTTGTGTTCTGGATTGCAATGTCCAAATGTGTGGTGGAAGCGGGGCAGCACGGTGGCATAGTGGTTAGCACTGCTGCCTCACAGTGCCAGGGACCTGAGTTCAATTCTGGCCTCGGTCACTATCTTTGAGGAATCTGCACATTCTCCCAGTGTCTGCGTGGGTTTCCTCTGGTTGCTCCGGTTTCCTCCCACAGTCCGAAAGATGTGCTGGTTAGGGTGCAACGTCCATGCTAAATTCTCCCTCAATGTACCCAAACAGGAGTTTGGCAACAAGGGGATTTTCACAGTAACTTCATTGCAGTGTTAATGTAAGCCTACTTGTGACACTAATAAATAAACTTAAACTCAAAAAAAGAAGGTTCAATTGTAACATTCACAAGGGAATTAGATTTTATTTTATTCGTTTGTGGGACATGGGCATCGCTGGCTGGGCCAGCACTTATTGCCCATCCCAGTTGCCCGAGGGTAGTTGAGAGTCAACCACATTGCTGTGGCTCTGGAGTCACATGTAGGCCAGACCCAGTAAGGACGGCAGATTTCCTTCCCTGAAGGGGCCTGAATGAACCAGATGGGCTTTTACCAGTAGTTTCATAGTCATTCCAGGTTTGTTTACTAAATTCAAATTTCACCATCTGCCATGGTGGGATTCTAACCCTGATCCCCAGAGGACTATTCTAGATTAGTAATCCTAGATGAATTTTTCAAAAATAAATATTTGTAAGGCTGCATGGAAAGAGCTGGGCAATTGGTAGGGAAGTGTTCTTTCCCAAGATTTCCCACAGATTCAACAGGCCAAATGATCCTTCTGGGCTGGACTATTCTCCAATAATACTGCACAGGGGCACAGTGGTTAGCACTGCTGTCTCACAGTGCCCAGAGACCCGAGCTTAATTCCAACCTTGGGTCACTGTGTGCGAAGTCTGCACATTAAAGTTTTTAAAGTGCATGTATTTATTCGCTCCAAGTAAATGCTTATGTTAACACTGCAATGAAGTTATTATGAAATTCCCCTAGTCGCCACACTCCAGCACCTGTTCGGGTCAATGCATCTAACTAGCATGGCTTTCAGAATATGGGAGGCAACCTGAGCACTCGGAGGAAACCCAGGTAACATGGGGACAATGTGCAAACTCCAATACAATCAGTGACCCAAGCTGGAAATCAAACATGGGTCCCTGACACTGTGAAGCAGCAGTGCTAACCACTGTGCCAACATGCCATCCCTTCTTTCCGTGACTTTGTGATTGCATGCTCCAGTTTCCTCCTCCACTCCAAAGATGTGTAAGTTAGGTGGATTGGCCATGCTAAATTGCACCTTAGTGTCCAAAAATGTGCAGTATAGATAAATTGGCCATGCTAAATTGCACCTTAGTGTCCAAAGATGTGTAGATTATTTGGATTGCCATAGTAAGTTGCCCCTTAGTGTCCAAAGATGTGCAGGTTAGGTGGACTGGCCATGCTAAATTGCCCTTTAGTGTCCAGAGATGCATAGGTTAGGCGGATTAACCATGATAAATGTATGGGGTTATATGGATAGGGTGGGAGAGGCGGTGGGCGTGGGTAAGATGCTCTCTCGAAGAGTTGGCGCAGACTCGGTGGGCTAAATGGCCTTCTTCTGCACTGTAGGAACTCTATGATTCCACTATTCAAAAACTATTGTCTTTAACTTTGGATAAATTCTTTTGCAAATACATTGAGTTTTTTTTAAGCTGATATTACCTGGCAAGACAATGCATAACAATCAAAGAATAGGTGCGGCATTGAACAGCAAGGGGGGGGTTAGTAACACTTGGATGGGCTAAATGGCCACCTCCTGGTGCTTTGGTAGCACCGGGGGGAGATGGTCCTGGGCAGGAGTTGGATTGGAAACGCCTCAGTGACTCCGCAGTGGTTAGCTTTATCGGGTTAATGCGCGAGATGTTACTTCATGCGGATTCCAGAATTTTCCGCCCAGCACATAATTAGAGCTTTATGCACCAGCAGTGGCTGGATGAATAACTCTGTCTAAACAATTGTTTGTTCTGGATTTGTAAATACTAAGTGATGGGTGCGATGTTTCTCTAGCTCCGTCTCGCTCGCCCAGCTTGAGACACTTTCCAAAGTTAAGAAAAAATAATAATTTTTGTACACACGTTTAGCAGCAAACCTGTCCAATTTGTCCTCAACTTCTCTGTAAATCATTTACATCCTCTTCGGGAAAAATGAACGTTGGAACGCGTGGAATTGAAAGCAGGATCGAGAGACTGTAAAGATGGAATTTTCCCTTCTCTCTGCTAAGCACCAGGCAACATGCCGCCTTACAGCTTCTTTCTTCATTATATTTGAGTCACAGAGGTTTACAGCATGGAAACAGGCCCTTCGGCCCAACTTGTCCATGCCGTCCTTTGTTTTTTTACCACTAAGCTAGTCCCAATTGCCCGCATTTGGCCTGTATCCCTCTATACCCATCTTACTCATGTAACTGTCTAAACGCTTTTTAAAAGACAAAATTGTACCCGCCTCTACTACTACCTCTGGCAGCTCATTCCAGTCACTCAGCAGCCTCTGTGTGAAACAATTGTCTCTCTGGACCCTTTTGTATCTCTCCCCTCTCACCTTAAACCTATGCCCTCTAGTTTTAGACTCCCCTACCTTTGGGAAAAGATGTTGACCATCTAGCTGATCTATACCCCTCATTATTTTATAGACCTCTCTAAGATCACCCCTCAGCCTCCTACACTCCAGAGGAAAAAAAAGTCCCGGTCTATCCAGCCTCTCCTTATAACTCAAACTATCAAGTCCTGGTAGAATCCTAGTAAATTTTTTCTGCACTCTTTCAAGTTTAATAAAATCCTTTCTATAATAGGGTGACCAGAATTGTACGCAGTATTCCAAGTGTGGCCTTACCAATGTCTTGTACAACTTCAACAAGACGTTCCAACTCCTCTATTCAGTATTGTCTGGCTCTTGGCAGAGAGAAATCCCAGGGATGTGTACCACATCGGCACTCAGGCGAGAGAGGGGTGGTGTGAGGAAGGGGAGGGGGGTGGAGGCGGGGGGTCTGATAATGTCAGCAATGTTGGGATTCCCAGGTGCTCTTTCAACAGGGTTCCTGATCTCTGGGGTTAAAAAAAAGAGGAACCCATCCCCCACTCACACGGAGACTCTCCCTCACCCCTCGTGTACGAGGTAAAAAACAGTCCCAAATCCCCAGTGACCCCTCGCCACCCCCTTACCCCATGTACATAGGGAACCCTACTCCCAAGTACACAGGGAACTCCACACCCCCTCCACATACACTGGGAACCCACCCCATGTACACAGGCACCCTCGTTCCATGCACACTGGGAACCCCCTTCCATGTACATTTGGAACACCCTCCCATATACACTGGGAACACCCCCCCCGCCTCTCTTTCCCCACCCCACCCCCCAGTCCATGTACACTGAGAAACCCTCATCCTATGGCACTGTCCAAAGACTGCCTGCTGGCACTTTCCAATCACTGTCCCCTGGCACTGTCCAGGCACTGCCCACTGGCACTGGCCCCTGTGTATGAATATTTCTCCATGTTTCTCTCAGGCAATATAAATTACTTCATCAAAAGAGCGTTCAGATTAAAAACTTGGAAAGTTGTCTTTTGCTTTTGCCTCACCGAATGTTTAAGAAACTAACACTCAAAACAGTTACCAGATGGGCTGACAAAGTCTAACTGGTTCATCCTGGATATCTGTGCTTACATTGCACCATCGTATTGCGTACTAGCTCCATGCAAAACAAAATTGAGCTCCAGGCTTTTGAGGCCTTCGAGTAAAAATGTTCAACGAGTTGCTAAAATTGACGAAACAGAAACTCAAAGTTGCATTTGCTGAAGTTAGTACAGTCCATATATCTTTGATACCTTTTCTATGTTACAGATGTTATTGAATGTGTCCACGCTCACTCAGTTTGTAGCCCACTCAAATCTGCACTGCAGGTTTCTGGGTTCAGCTCCCACTTGGGTACAATAATCACTCGAGGGGAGTACCGAGGGAGTGCTGAATTGTTGGAGGGGCCGTCTTTTGGATAGGCAACGTGGTGGCTCAATGTTTAGCAGTGCTGCTTCACAGCGCCAAAGACCCGGGTTCAATTCCCTGCTTGGGTGACTATCTGTGTGGAGTTTGCACGTTCTCCCCATGTCTGTGTGAGTTTCCTCCAGGTGCTCCGGTTCCCTCCCACAGTCCAAAGATGTGCAGATTAGGCCATGCTAAATTGCCCCTTATTGTCCAAAGATGTGCAGGTTAGGTGGATTGGCCGTGCTGAATTACCCCTTAGTGTCCAAAGATGTGCAGGTTAGATGGATTGGCCATGCTAAGTTGTCCCTTAGTGTCCAAAGATGTGCAGGTTAGATGGATTGACCATGCTAAGTTGCCCCTTAGTGTCCAAAGATATGCAGGTTAGTTGGACAGGCCATGCTAAATTGCCCCTTATTGTCCAAAGATGTGCAGTTAGGGGGATTAGTGGGGTACGTACATGGCATTACAGGGATAGGGACTGGGTAAAGGTACTCTGTCGGAGGGTTGGTGCAGACTCGATGGGCCTCCTTCCGCACTGTAGGAATTCTATGATGTTCTGTAGCACAGCCAAATGTTTTTTATGACCCGCGAGAATGATTCTACTGCTGGGAGGAAGATATACGAGATCAGTGCAATTGTCTACACATCATTACCAGCAGTGATGGGGGACTCAGTTAGAGGGACCCATCCACCATTTTTGCATAGCATGGTTTGACTGATTCGATCCGTGCACTGGCTCCTACCTTTTATTGGGAGGGACAGCGAGCGGTTCTGCTGGGATTGGTTGTTTAGGCAGTTGAGCATTGCTGATTCTGAGAGCTGTTTTCCTTGCATTTGATCCACGCTTTCCCTCACATATTAGTTCTGAATTGGTGTTGTTAGATTCTCAGCACAGAGTGTGGCAGGGGAACCGAAACCAAAAGTGCGATGATCCGTGCTTCAAGCTGACATAACAGAAAGTGTTTGCAGATGCAAAGCTTTTAGTAAATCATAGATGACATGTAACAACCGCAGTGGGTGGCTATTTTCGGGTTTGGATGACGTGAACTCTTTAACTGAGATAGAATCATCAAATCCCTATAGTGCAGGAAGAGGCCATTTGGCCCATTGAGTCTGCACCAACAACAATCCCACCCAATCCTCATAATGCTACGTAAATACCCTGCAAATGTCTCTGACTCTAACTGGCAATTTAGCATGGCCAATCCACCTAACCTGCACATCTTTGGACACTAAAGAGCAATTTAGCATGGCCAATCCACCTAACCTGCACATCTTTGGACACTAAGAGGCAATTTAGCATGGCCAATCCACCTAACCTGCACATCTTTGGACACTAAAGAGCAATTTAGCATGGCCAATCCACCTGACTTGCATCTCTTTGGACACTATGGGGCAAATTAGCATGGTCAATCAATCTAACCTGCACACCTTTGGACATTAAAGGGCAAATTCGTATGATGAAATCCTCCTAACCCACACATCCTTGAACACCGAGGGACAATTTATCATGGCCAATCCACCTAACCTGCATGCCTTTGGACACTAAGGGGCAATTTAGTATGGCCAATCCACCTAAACTGCACATCTTTGGACACTAAGGGGCAAGTTAGCATGGCCAATCCACCTAAACCGCACGTCTTTGGACACTAAGGGGCAAGTTAGCATGGCCAATCCACCTAACTGCGCATCTTTGGACACTTAGGGCAATCTAGCCAATCCACCTCACCCATGTAACTTTGGACTGTGGGAGGAAACCGGAGCACCCAGAGGAAACCGACACAGAGAACGTGTGGAACCATTAGCCCACACGGATATCGATTCCAGCTCGCAATCACAGATGGAGGGATTGCTGGGATTGAGTTTTCTCAGAATCCAAATGACCGAAGTCTTGACATGCCACGATTCCGATTAATAAACGCTTTTTAAAAAGCCTTAAATCAATTGTTCAATCAGTGCATGGAAATAGATCAAAACCTTGGTGACTGGAGATTCTAATTTACATTGATGAACGGTGAAAGATTCCTGCCATTAGGCGCAGGAAGGGGATTTTTTCTCCGGAAGGAAGGTCATTTCTGTGAAATTGGAGCTATGCCTCCACTCAGCTCCTCCAGCCAATATCTCACTGCAAGTTCAGTGCAGGTTTTTTAACCATCAGCAATTACCCTACCGCTGGGAGGAATGCACGCGCAGGCGAGGGGCAGACCATGAAAAGATCCGTTCACCTCAGGTGGGATTTTATGGTTTCGAGACGAGCGAGGCTATAACATCCCGTCCGCGGTCCATGCAATTATCCACACGCTAGTACCAGAAATAGGTGGGCAACGCAGTTCGAGGGAGTCCTCCGTGATTTTGGCTAAATTACCCCTTAGTGTTGGGGGATCAGCAGGGTAAATAGGTGGGGTTACTGGGATAAGGCCTGGGTGATATTGTTGTCAGCACAGGCTCGATGGACCAAATGGCCTCCTTCTGCACTGCATGGATTCTACGATTCTATTTTTGGACTCTAAGGAGCAATATAGCATGGCCAATCCATCTAACCTGCACACATTTGTGCAGTAAGGGGTAATTTAATATAGCCAATCAACCTAAACTGCAAATCTTTGGACACTAAGGGGAAATTTAGTATGGCCAATTAACCTAAACTCATATTTTTGGACTCAACAGGGAAATTTACCATGGCCAATCCAAGTAATCTGCACATTTTTGGACACTAAGGGGTAATTTAGCATGACCGATCCATCTAACCTGCACATCTTTGAACACTAAGGGGTGATTTAGCATGGCCAATCCATCTAGCCTGCACATCTTTGGACACTAAGAGACAATTTAGCATGGTCAATCCACCTAACCTGCACATCTTTGGACACTAAGGGACAATTTAGCATGACCAATGTATCCTGCACATCTTTGGATCCTAAGGGGCAATTTAGCATGGCCAATCCCCCTAACCTGTGCACATCTTTGGACTGTGGGAGAAAATCAGAGCGCCCAGAGGAAATCCATGCAGACATGGGGAGAACGTGCAACTCCACAAAAACAGTCACCCAAGCCGAGAATTGAACTTGGCATCCTTAGCACCGTGAGGCAGTCGTGCTAACCACTGTGGCGCTGTCAAACTTTCCCACCACCCCGGCCCTGCACCTAATGTCCCCTCACGCCTCTATGAAGCACGTCAGGATGTTTCAGCTGGTTGAAAGCTCTGTCTCAACGCAAGTGGAGGTCACCTTGTCTCAATCAATTCAACATCATCATCTGATACATCGCAGCCACTAATGGCTTCTTAGTGGAAAACTGTAGTAAATATCATGCCTGTAACATATTCCTCACCATAATCCCCGCCGGTGTAGCTACATTTCATAATGCCACCCTGCAAGGCCGTATGAAATTAATCCAGAAAGCCTGACAAAGACCTTCTCTGTCACGCAGTCCTTGTTAAAGCTCCCTTAATTAAAGCACACAATGCTCTCAACATCCTCATTAACTGAGAACCTACAACACCAGCCTTCCCCCCACCCCCCAGCCTCCCGCCACCACCACTGCGCCATCTCCACTGCTAGGATATATTGCCAACCTCAGCTACACAGTACACCACAGGGTGGATTTGCCTCTGACTCTGACTCCCTCTGTGGATGTCAGGGAAATTCACTTAGTGCGCTCCCCACTTGTCTCGATAACACACCCGTAAGCGAGCCGCAACCTGCATTTGTACAGCACCTTAAAACTTCGCAAGGCATGTCACTGTGACACTATCAACCAAAGCTTAACACCAGCCGAAATTAGGAGGTACCAGGCTCGACAGCCAACAGAGCGGTCAAACAGGTAGAGGTTGAGGAGTGGCTAAAAGGGAGAGAGGCTAGAATCAGAGATGTTTACAGCACAGAGGGAAAGCACTTTTTGGACACTAAGGGGCAATTTAGCATGGCCAATCCCCCTAACCTACACATCTTTGGACACTCAAGGACAATTTAGCATGGCCAATCCACCTAACCTGCACATCTTTGGACATTCAGGGACAATTTAGCACGGTCAATCTACCTAGCCTAAACATTTTTGGGCACTAAGGGGCAATTTAGCATGGCCCATACATTTTTGCACTATGGGAGGAAACTGGAGCACCCGGAGGAAACCCACGCAGACACCAGGAGAACGTGCAGACTCCACGCAGACAGTAACCCAAGCAGGGCATCGAACCCAGGCCCCTGGCATTGTCAGGTCGTGGTGCTAACCACTGTGTCACTGTGCCATCCACCACAGTCAAAGGTGGCAAACAAAGGTTCAAAAGGGGGCAGGAAAGATGCGATCCACAAATGGTACTGAGACTTAGTATTCTTAGAGATGCAGCTCTCTAAGTCATGTAGCAACAAGAACAGAACACTTAGCCCCTGAAGCAAGTTTCGTCATTCGATTATATCGTGGCTGGTCTTAAATCCATTTACCTGACTTGGTACCAAATGTCCCTTGGTAGATTTTCACAATCAAAATCTGTTGAACTGTTCCTTTAATTTTCAACTTGTTTCATTTCCTACATCTCAACACCCTCTGGTGAGACAATTCCAGAATCCATCCTTCTAATGCTCCCTGACATCATTCCTGAATGGACTGTCTTTCATTTAGCGATTACGGGCGAAATTCTCCGGCCATAACACCATAAGACATTGGAGCAGAATTAGGCCACTCGGCCCATCGAGTCTGCTCCGCCATTCAATCATGGCTGATGTTTCTCTCATCCCCATTCTCCTGCCTTTTCCCCATAGCCCCTGACCCCCTTATTAATCAAGAACCTATCTATCTCTGTCTTAAAGACACTCAATGACCTGGCCTCCACAGCCTTCTGTGGCAAAGAGTTCCACAGATTCACCACTCTCTGGCTGAAGAAATTCCTCCTCATCTCTGTTTTAAAGGATCTTCCCTTTAGCCTGAGGTTGTGCCCTCTGGTTCTAGTTTTTCCTACTAATGGAAATACCCTCTCCACGTCCACTCTATCCAGGCGTCACAGTATCCTGTAAGTTTCAATAAGATCCCCCCTCATCTTTCTAACCATTGGGTACAGACCCAGAGTTCTCAACCATTCCTCATATGACAAGTTCCAGGAATCATTCTTGTGAACCTCCTCTGGACCCTTTCCAAGGCCAGCACATCCTTCCTTAGATACGAGGCCCAAAATTGCTCACAATATTCCAAATGGGGGTCTGACCAGAGCCTTATACAGCTTCAGAAGTACATCCTTGCTCTTGTAATCTACCCCTCTCGATATGAATGGTATCATTGCATTTGCCTCCCTAGCTGCTGACTGAACCTGTACGTTAACCTTAAGAGAATCTTGAACAATGACCTCCAAGTCCCCTTGTGTTTCATGCCGCATGTAACCCAAGACCGTAAATTCCTGCCCAAGCTCTTTCGACCTTTAAACGGTGCCACCAAATTTCCTGATTGTTTGAATTGATTTATTACTAAATTATTGATGGTTATTCATCCAGGTTACACTGCACTACAAGATTATGAGAGGCGTGGACAGAGTGGATAGTCAGTGGCTTTTTCCCCAGGTGGAAGAGTCAATTATTAGGGGGCATTGGTGCGAGGGGCAAGGCTTAAAGGAGATGTACGAGGCAAGTGTTTTAACACAGAGGGTGGTGGGTGCCTGGAACTCGCTGCTGGGGGAGGTAGTGGGAGCAGATACGATAGTGACTTTTAAGGGGCGCTGTGACAAACGCATGAATAGGATGGGCATAGAGGGATATGGTTTCAGGGGCGGCACAGTGGTTAGCACTGCTGCCTCACAGCTCCAGGGACCCTGGTTCGATTCCTGGTTTGGGTCACTGTCTGTGTGGAGTCTGCATGTTCTCCCCGTGTCTGCGTGGGCCACAGTCCGAAAGCCCATGCTAACTTCTCCCTCAGTGTACCCGAACAATCGCCGGAGTGTGGCAACTAGGGGGTTTTCACAGTAACTTCATTGCAGGGTGAATGTAAGTCTACTTGTGACTGATAAATAAATAAACTTTATCTCTGTGGAAGGGTAGGGGGTTTTAGTTCAGCCGGGCAGCATGGTCAGTGCAGGCTTGGAGGGCCGAAGGGCCTGTTCCTGTGCTGTAATTTTCTTTGTTCTTTATTCTTTATAAACTGTCTGTATCTATCATTTGACACCCTTGATTAACTGTTAGTGTCGGGCTGTCATCACTCCGTCTGGATATTCTGTGCCTGCGCATCTCACTCCACTTCACCTGATGAAGGAGCAGTGTTCCGAAAGCTTGTGATTTTCAATAAACCTGTTGGACTATAACCTGGTGACATGTGACTTCTCATCTTGTCCACACTGGCATCTCCACCTCATGATTTATCATTGTCACGTGTATTGGTGTACAGTGAAAAGTATTATTTCTTGCACACGATACAGACAAAACATACCATTCATAGAGTACATAGGGGAGAAGGAGAGTGTGAGGAATGCAGTGTTACAGTCATAGCCACTGTGTAGAGTAAGATCAACTTAATATGAGATAGGTCCATTCAAAAGTCTGACAGCAGCAGGGAAGAAGCTGTTCTTGAGTCGGTTGGTACGTGACCTCAGACTTTTGTATCTTTTTCCCGATGGAAGAAGGTGGAGGAGAGAACGTCCGGGGTGCGTGGGGTCCTTAATTATGCTGGCTGCTTTCCCGAGGCAGCGGGAAGTGTAGACAGAGTCAATGGATGGGAGGCTGGTTTGCGTGACGGACTGGGCTTCATTCACAACCCTTTGTAGTTTGTGCTCCCATTTCTGCTCCTATTTCTTATGATCCTGTATCACTCTAGGGCAAAGTGAAGAGGAGGGTCAAAAGATTTACCTCAGTTATTAGGAGGAGTGAGCCTGCTGTTGGCATTATTCTGCACAACATTCTAGCCAACTAACCAAGACCAGCCTCCCTGCAACAGGCAAACGCGTCAACACCGAACCTCAGCCTTGGAGGTCCTTGCAGTTGACCATCCAGACATAGCTTGGCCCACTGAGGTGGAAGATCCTGCTGGAGGGGTCACCACATGACCTCCAACCTCCAACAGCCCCGCCCACAAACCTCCACCATTGGCTCCCCTCAACGTATTGATGCACATGTGTCACATTGCTGTCAACCAGTAAGCCAATAGACTCCTATTAACCACTTGACCATACATGGTGGGTAGCACAGTGGTTAGCGCTGCTGCCTCACAGCGCCATGGATCCAGGTTCGATTCCAGGCTTCAGTCACTGTCTGCGCAGAGTCTGCACGTTCTCCCCATGTCTCCCCAGGTTTCGTCCAGGTGTTCTGGTTTCCTCCCACAGATCCAAAGATTTTTATAGGTTAGGTGGATTGGCCATGCTAAATTGCCCCTTAGTGTCCAAAGATGTATCAGTTAGATGGATTGGCCTTGCTAAATTGCCCCTTGGTATCCAAAGAAGTTCATGTCACATGGATCAGCCATACTAAATTACCCCTTATTGTCCACAGATGTGCAGGTTGGGCGGATTGGCCATGCTAAATTGCCCCTTAGTGTCGCAGGTTAGGGGCATTAGAAGGTTAAATATATAGGGTTTGGGTGTGCGTGGAATGTTTTGTTGGAGAGTCGGTGCAGACTCGATGGGCCAAATGGTCTTCTTTTGCATTGTAGGGATTCTATAATACCCTGGGGTGGGGGTTGGGGTGGTGGGGGGGTGCGGTGGGGGTGGGGGGGGGTGGTTCCTAACACATTACAACTTTACCCGTTGAGTAGGAGGCAGCCTGACCTTTAGCTTTATAAAGAGTTGGGGAGGTGCTGCAGTTTCAAAATTAGGGGAATGCCACTTAGGATGGAGATAAGGGAGAAACTTCCTTACTGGAAGGGTTGTGAGTCTTTGGAATTCTCTATCCCAGGGGGACGTGGAAGCTCAGTGACTGAGAATGTTTGCAGCAGAGGTTCATGACTCTCTTGTGGGCAATAATGTAAAAAGGTGTGTGGATGGTGAGTGCAAAAGACACTGACGTGTTTAATCAGGAAAGAATATATTGAATGGTTGAGCAGGCTCGATGGGCTGAATGGCCTACTCCTGTTCCTATGTTTCTCGTGTGTGCAGTTCTGGAATCCACATGATAGGAAGGATGAGATAGCATTTGAAAGGGTGCAGAGGAGATACCCCAGGATGGTGCCTGGGCTGGAGAGCACTAATTATGAAAAATTTAAGTTTATTTATAGGTGTCACAAGTCAGCTTACCTTAATACTGCAATGAAGTTACTGATGCCACACTTCAGCGCCTGTTTGGGTACACTGAGGGAGAATTTAGCATCAGAAATCCGCCTAACCAGCACATCTTTCTGACGGTGGGAGGAAACCGAAGCACCTGGAGGAAACCCACACAGACATGGGGAGAACGTGCACACTCTGTACAGACAGTGACCCAAGCTGGGAATCGAACCCGGGTCCTTGGCACTGTGAGGCAGCAGAGCTAACCACTGCACCACCCTTAAGAGAGATTGGCTAGACTGGGGTTGTTTTCCTTGGAGCAGAGGAGGCTGAGGGATCAGAGGGTGGTGGGAGTCTGGAACTCACATTGAAGAAGTATTTAGATGACGTAAGGCATACAACGGCTATGGAATCAAGTGCTGGGAATGGGATTAGAATAGTTGGGTGGTTTGTCTTTGACCGGCACAGATTTGATGGGCTGAAGGGCCTTTTTCTGTGCGGTAGACCTCTGACCCTATGACTATCTGCAAATTCTTGGAAGGAGACAGAAATCCCAGTTACGATGGATATCCGCACCGAGACCTCACAGTTCAACTTGTGTTCAGTAACCCAGGCAGAGAACCTAAAGGTGACCTCTGTGTCATGCTCTAACCTTGCTTAGAGTTAACAATTCTCAGGTGTGGCACTGAGTCCATGTGGGGCTCCTCCCAAAGCAGCCTTGTTGTAAACATAGAAATATAGAAACTAGAAGCAGGTGAAGGCCATTCGGCCCTTCCAGCCTGTTCCACCATTCATTTTGATCATAGCTGATCATCAAATTCAATATCCACAATCTTCACTTCCCCCATATCCCTTGATCCCTTTAGCCCCAAGAGGTATATCTAATTTCTTATTGAAATCACACAACGTTTTGGCCTCAACTACTTTCTGTGGGAGTGAATTCCACACATTCACCACCCTCTGGGTGAAAAAATTGCTCCTCAACTCAGTTCTAAAAGGTCTCCCCTTTATCCTCAAACTATGATCCCTAGTTCTGGATTCCCCCACCATCGGGAACATTCTTTCTGAATCTACCCTGTCTAACCCTGTTAGAATTTTATAAGTTTCTATGAGATCCCGTCTCATTCTTCTAAACACCAATGAATATAATCCTGACCAACTTAGTCCCTCCTCATATGACAGACCTGCCATCCCAGGAATCAGCCTGGTAAACCTTTGCTTTATTGCAAGGAAAATCCTTCTTCAGATAAGGAATCCAAAACTGCACACAATACTCCAGGTGTAGCCTCACCAATGCTCTATGCAATTCCAGTAAAACATCCCTATCCCTATACTTGCATCCTCTCGCTATGAAGGCCAACGTACCATTTGCCATCTTTAACACCTACCACACCTTGTAGCCTCGATCCAAGCTCTGAGGCTGAGACAAGAGAATAAAAGCATCTCAGTTCTTCACCACCGGATTCTAGCCAAGACCCCTCCATACCCCTGTTTCTGGTGAGCAAGCAATGGGATTATAAAGACTGTCTTCAAAGAAGAACAAAGAAAATTACAGCACAGGAACAGGCAATGCCCTAGTGGTATTATCGCGAGTCTATTAATCCAGAAACTCAGCTGATGTTCTGAGAACCCAGGTTCGAATCCTGCCACGGCAGATGGTGGAATTTGAATTCAATAAAAAAAAGCTGGAATGAAGAACCTATGATCAAACCATTGTTGGAAAAACACATTGGGTTCACTGGTCCTTTAGGGAAGGAAATCTTACACGGTCTGACCTACGTGTGACTCCAGAGTCACAGCAATGTGGTTGACTCTCAACTGCCCTCAGGCAACTAGGGATGGGCAATAAATGCTGGCCCAGCCAGCGACACCCATGTCCCAGGAATGGACAAAAAAAGGCCCTTTGGCCTCTATGACGATGCTGCCCATCTGGAATAAAGCCCCCTCCCCTTCTGGGGACCATATCCCTCTATTCCCATCCTATTCATGTATTTGTCAAGTCAATTAAAAGTCACGGTCATATCTGCTTCCACCACCTCCCCAGGCAAGTTCCAGACATCTCCTTGCCCCTTGCACCTTAAACCTGTGCCCCCCCCTTTGTAATTGACTCTTCCACCCTTGGGGAAAAGGCTTCTGACTATCCACTCTGTCCATGCCCTTTCATAATCATGTAGATTTCCATCAGATCATCTCCCCTCCCCTCCCCACCACACACCCCCCTCCTCAAACCTCCGTCATTCCAGTGAGAACAGAACCAAGTTTCTCCAACCGCTTCTCGTGGCTAATGCTCTCCGCACCAGGCAACGCCCCGGGAAATCGGGAACGCTTGCGTGAACACGGAATCATTGAGTTGACCTGTCTGGAGAGAGGGGGTGAGGGGAGGGTGGGGGGGGCGGTGTGGAAATTGGCCATGGTTGGGGGGGGGGGCGGATAGGGGGATGATTCCTCCATGGATAAGCATCATTGGAGAGCACCGTCAAGGACTGCACAGTCATTGCAAGAAAAAGCAAGCCAGTTCCCCAGTCAGCATTGTACACACTCTGGGGGGAGGTGGGGGGAGAGGAAAGAGGGGAGGGGGGAATCTTTCTTATTTTAAAAGAAATCTTGACGGAGATGGCGATGCGAGCTGGCTTCCCCGCAAGCCATGACAAAAATAAAGGAAATAACTGATAGCCGTCCCTCCCCGACCCTGCCTTCCCTTGGCAATTATATCAGGGACGCGGCTCCCCCCCACCCCCGACCTCACCCCACCCCTCCTTCCGGCCCCCACCCCCGCCGAGAGCCCGGCACGCAATATATTTGGCCCATTTATTAATCTGAGCTGAGCGGGTTGTGGAGGGAGTGAGGGAGAGGGAGATGGAGTGGGGGGGGGGGTGGAGGGGATGGAGATGGCGAGCAGAGAATACATTTTGAGGCGAAGGGGAGGTGGTGTGGGGGGCAGGGGGGGAAGAAAGAGAGAGAGAGAGAGCTGGACAAGGCTGCGGCAGCACTGATAACATTGTCACGGGAGTGGGGTGGGTAGCTGATCTGTGTTGTTCCTGGGGATCATCCCCCCCCCACCCAGTGTAAGGAATTCGGGGGAGGTGGAATGGTGGTTTGTGTTATTTCGCCCCCCCCCCCCCACCTTTCCTCCCTCCTTTCAATTTTTTTTCTCTCCCCGAGTGTTTTGTTTCATCATTGTAAAAGCCTGAGAACATCAGAAGCAGGCCATTTGTCACAGTGAGAGTCCCTCAGGCTCTGCTATCAATTATTCATAAGGCCGTGAAGTAAATGTCAAAAAAGATACACAGGAGGAGAGACAGAACTGAACCACAGAACGGTGCGACTGCTGGGCCTCGTAGGTGAAGGGAATCTATACATATAAAAATTTACCACTGCACTGATTTTCTCTCAATTTTCAATACTGGGACTAATTTTATTCTGTCACTTTCCTGCGTTATTAATACTGATCGCTTATCCCTGTGGCTTATCTTTCTTCAAAAAATGTGGGGGGGTCTTAAATCGGAGATAAATAAATTTTTGTTAAGCAAAGGCATTAAGGGATGTGGGCCAAAGGCAGGTGTAGGCCGCAGGTCAGCAATGATCTCGTTGAATGGCAGTGTGGCAGAGCGCAGTGGTTAGCAACTGCTGCCTCACAGACCAGGGTTCGATTCCCGGCCTCGGGTCACTGTCTGTGTGCACGTTCTCCCAGTGTGGGTTTCCTCCCACAGTGCGAAAGACGTGCTGGTTGGGGTGCATTGGCAAATTCTTCCTCAGCGTACCCGAACAGGCGCCGGGCTGTGGCGACTAGGGGATTTTCACTATAACTTCATTGCAGTGTTGATGTAAGCCTGCTTGTGACGTTAATAAATAAAGAACAGCCATGAAAATGACGGAGCAGGCTCGAGGAGGCAAATGGCCTCCTCCCGCTCCTGTCCTTAAAATGAAACAAAGAGCTAAGTGCAACCGGGGGGAGCAAGAGAAGTCGGCCTCAATAAGATAGCTCTTTCAAGGAGCTGTCAGAGGCTCGATGGGCCGAATCGCCTCTTTCTCTTTTCCATATCAAGGGCATTGTCCCTTGTTGAATGTTCTGTTTGAGTAGGGCACTTCTGAAGGAGATATTTACTGTTTTTTATGGGATATGGGTGTCACTGGTTGGACCAGCATTTATTGTCCATCCCTAACTGCCCTTCATTCCACAGTTGAGAGTCAACCACAATTGCTGTGGGCTCTGGAGTTACATGTAGGCCAGACCGGGTAACGACAGCAGATTTCCTTCCCTAAAGGGTATTAGTGAACTAGATGGGATTTTCCAACAATAGTGTCATGGTTATCAGTAGATTCTTAATTCCAGATTTTTTTTATTATTGAATTCAAATTTTGCCAGCTGCCTTGGCAGGATTTGAACCCAGGTCCCCAGAACATT
The DNA here is from genome assembly GCF_965287045.1 of Carcharhinus amblyrhynchos. NCBI lineage: Eukaryota > Metazoa > Chordata > Chondrichthyes > Carcharhiniformes > Carcharhinidae > Carcharhinus > Carcharhinus amblyrhynchos. The sequence continues at coordinate 9,718,876 of NC_137356.1, forward strand.
ACCCTGGGTCTCCAGATTACAAGTCCAGTGATAATTCCACTGTGCCACAGCTCTGCCGCCCTGCTGTTCTACGCTATGTCCACCTCTATTGGCTTTAGGTCTAGTAAATCACTCATAGGAATGGGAGTAGGCCATTCAGCCCCTTCAGCCTGTTCATAGAATCCCTACAGTCTGAAGGAGATCACTCAGCCCATCGAATCTGCACTGACAACAATCCCACCCAGGCCCTATTCCCGTAACGCCACACATTTAATCTGCTAATTCCTCTACTCATCCCGGGACTCTAAGGGGCAATTTAGCATGGCCAATCCACCTAACCTACACATCTTTGGACACTAAGGGGCAATGTAGCATGGCCAATCCAAGTAACCTACATATCTTTGGACACTGAGGGACAATTTAGTATGGCCAATCCACCTAAACTGCACATCTTTGGAAACGAAGGGTCAATTTAGTGTGGCCAATCCACCTAAACTGCACATCTTTGGAAACGGAGGGTCAATTTAGCATGGCCAATCCACGTAACCTACATATCCTTGGACACTGAGGGGCAATTTAGCATGGCCAATCCACCTAACCCTATTTGTGACACTAATAAAATTAAACTTGAACTTACTGTCCAAACCCCTCGCAGGTTAGGTCACAACACCTGTTTGTACAAACCAGCCCTGTCGCTACCTTGTGTATATTATTTATTCGGCAATTATTATATGCAATAATTATATGCAATGAAAAAAAAAGCCCAGCAAATCTAGTTGGAGGTGATCCATATTCCAAAATAATAATTATCTTGATCAAAACAGGGATTAGAAAGAATTTGTGAAGACTGCTTTCTCATTCAACACATATCGGAGGTTTCAGCAACGCCCATAGCTCCCCCTAACTGGGGCGTAACAAGTTAACAGGAGTCCTCACACAAAGCCTAATTAATTTGCAGGGAAATAATGTTGATTTATGTTTACAGCAGGAATGGTTCAGGATTGCTTAAAGAGCTTACCGTGATATATTCACTTGCCTGGGCAAACAAAGCAGATAAAAGAATATTTAAGAGATTTGCATTTCCAATTGCGAAGAGGCAAATGCAGATTGGTCTCACAACACTAACAGGGAAAGATCCCTTTATTAGTCTCCTTATAAGGTAGCTTCTATTTTTTCTTTTTCTTTCAACCTCACCCCCGTTTTATAATGACTAATTCAGTCAGAAATACGTAAGTTAATTTAAATAACTCACCAAATGTCCACCTCCATTGAGTGTCACGGTGGTTAGCATTGTTGCCTCACAGCACCAGGCACCCGGATTCGATTCCAGACTTGGGTCACTGTCTGTGTGGCACTTGCATGCTCTCCCCATGCCTTTGTGGGTTTCCTCCGGGGGCTCCAGATTCCTCCTATAGTCCAAAGATGTGTGGGTTAGGTGGATTGGCCATGCTAAATTTCCCCTTAGTGTCCAAAGATGTGCAGGTTAGATGGATGGGCCATGCTAAATTGCCCCTTAGTGTCTAAAGATGTGCAGGTTAGGTGGATGGACCATACTAAATTGCCCCTTAGTGTCCAAAGATCATAGGGTCTGGAATCTCAACAGTTCAAAAGGAGGCATTTTGGTCCATCGAGGCTACGCCGACCACAGACCCACCCAGACCCTATTCCATAACTCCATTTATTTACTGCACTATGGGTCTATTTAGCATGGCCAATCCACCTAATCTACACATCTTTGGACTATTGTCCAAAGATGTCAGGTTAGGTGCATTAGCTATGGTAAATCATCCCCCAGTGTCCAAAGATTTGTAGGTTAGATGGATTTGCCATGCTAAATTGCCCCTTACTGTCCAAAGATGTCCAGATTGGGTCGCTTGGCTGTGGTAAATTGTCACCCAGTGTCCAAAGGTGTGCAGGTTAGGTGTATTGGCCATATTAAATTGCCCCTTAGTGTCCAAAGATGTGCGGGTTAGATGGATTGGCCATGCTAAATTGCCCCTTAGTGTCCAAAAGATGTGCGGGTTAGATGGATTGGTCATGCTAAATTGCCCCTTAGTGTCCAAAAGATGTGCGGGTTAGGTGGATTAGCCATGCTAAATTGTGTCTGAGGGAGTAGAAAATCCCACCTACAGATTTGGCACCAATTGCAATATTGCATCCAGTTCTGGGCACCACATTTCAGGAAGGATGCGTGGGCATTGGAGAGAAGCTGCTGAAAAGATTCACAACAGTTCCCGGATGATGGGATGTTGGAAGATTTGGAGAAGACAGGCCTGTTTCCCATAGAGAAGGGAAGGCTGAGAGGAGATTTGACGGAGGTGTGCAAAATCATAAGGGGTCTTCACAGAATAGATTGGGATTTAATTTGATTTGATTTAATTTATTATTGTGGCGTGTATTGGGATGCAATGAAAAGTATTGTTTCTCGCACACTATACAGACAAAGCATACTGTTCATAGAGTACATAGAGGAGGAGGAAAGGAGAGAGTGTAATGTTACAGTCATAGCTAGGGTGTAGAGAAAGATCAACTTAATATATGGTAGGTCCATTCAAGAGTCTGACAGCAGCAGGGAAGAAGCTGTTCTTGAGTTGGTTGGTACATGACCTTAGACTTTTGTATCAATTCCAGACGGAAGAAGGTGGAAGAGAGAATGTTGGGGTATATGGGTCCTTGGTTATGTTGGCTGCTTTTCTGAGACAGTGGGAAGTATAGACAATGAATGGGAGGCTGGTTTGTGTGTTGGACTGGGCTACATTCATGACCTTTTATAGTTTCTTTTGGTCTTGGGCAGAGCAGGAACCATACCAAGCTATGCTACATCCGGAAAAAATGCTTTCAATGGTGCAGCTGTAAAAATTGGTGAGAGTCGTAGCAGACATGCCAAATTTCCTTAGCCTCCTGAATCAGAGGTGTTGAGGAGAGAGAAAAACTCTCCCTCATGGGTGGAAGAATGAGTGGGCACAGATATAAGTTGATTGTCAGAAGAAGCAATGGCAATGGGAGGAAGAACCTTCCCACTGGGCGAGTGGTTAGGATCAAGAGTGCACTGAGCAAGATTCTGGTGGAGGCAGGTTCAAACATGTCTTCCAGAAGACATGGCTCATAACCTGAAGAGAAAATATTTTCAGCTCCGCAGGGAAAAAGTGGGGGCAGGGCGCAATGTGAATTATTCTAGCAGCATGTCGTCATTGGTCTGATGGGTCGAATGGCCTCCTGTACTGGAGCTACTATGATTCCATATTCACCTTCTTCTTGATGCTGAAGTTACTATCCACCCTACTTGAGAAACTTATCACCATTCCTTCATTATCACTGGGTTGAACCCTACACTTCCCCAAGGCAACTCTGACACAAAGGATCAAGGAGATAGCTCAGAGATGTCAGCCTTGTCAGCCACTTTGCTGTGGCTCTGCAGTTACATGTAGGCCAGACCAGATAAGGACAGCAGATTTCCTTCCCTAAAGGACACTAGTGAACCAGATGGGCTTTTCCGACAATGGTTTCATGGTCATCAGTAGATTCTTAATTCCAGATTTTTTTTTATTGAATTCAAAATTCCACCATCTGCTGTGGCGGGATTCGAACCTGGGTCCCCAGAACATTAGCTGAGTTTCTGGATTAATAGTTTAGCGATGATGCCTCTAGGCCATCGCCATGTGGATGTCACAAACATCCCAGGATAAATAGTGTAGTAGATTATTTTATTCATTCGTGGGATATGGATGTCGCTGGCTGGCCAGCATTTATTGCCCATCCCTAGTTGCCCTTGGAGGGCAGTTGAGAGTCAACCACATTGCTGTGGCTCTGGAGTCACATGTAGGCCAGACCAGGTAAGGATGGCAGATTTCCTTCCCTAAAGGGACATTAAAGTTTATTTAAGTAGGTTTATATTAACACTGCGATGAAGTTACTGTGAAAATCCCCAAGTGAACCAGATAGGTTTTTCCGACAGTGGTTTCACAGTTATCAATAGATTCTTAATTCCAGATTTTTCTTTTAAATATGGAATTTAAATTCTACCATCTGCTGTCGGACGGGATTCGAACCCAGGTCCCCCAGGACTGAGTTTCTGGAGTAATAGGCTGTTGATAATGCCACTAGGCCATTATCTCCTCTATTCCATGAGCATTGATTTGCCACTGCCAAAGCACTTAGCTGTGTGAAGTATTTTGAGGCATTTTCGATTGGGCTCCTTCTGTGTTGTAACTAATATCAGCAATTGGTCAATACGTTCTTACTGTTCCAACGGGGAGTTTGCTGCAGGCATTATTGCTTATGCATGGCCAAATTAAAAAAGAGAATTGCATCAGCAATCCCTCAAACCGAGTCAGCTGCAGTGCACCATCAACATCAGCCCTGGGAAGTGTGATAGAAAGAGAGGGAGAGTCACCAAGGAAGAATCTCCAGCCTTCTCTCTAGCCTTCAATTTGTCTAGGTCCTCCCAAATATTAGGGTGTTGGGGGGTGAGGATGAAGCAGATACAAAGCTTTCGGGAGTTCCCTGGATAAGGACAGTCTCTTGACAGACCACACAGGGAGCTTTGGACCCCTGATATTACCCCCCTCCATCCCAGAGAGCTACAGGTCAAGGAGACCACCCGGTTTTGCTGGTGCAGCTCGCTTTTGTACGGAGCTGTTGTGGCCCCCGAAATAAAGCCCCCTTTTAATTGAGAATGCCTCCCAGCACATTGACATTCATCACCCCCCCAGGCCACACGTTCATGGTCACAGCTCTGGGGGCTCGAACTAACTCCTCAGAGACCAGTGCGTTCCTTCACTAGATTATCCTTTATTTACAAACTTGCGTCCACTCTGAGCAGTGCTGCGGATACAAAGTCAGGATGTGAGTAGACATTACATTCCTCTTCACGTACTCAGGCACGACTCCCTGATTGGGCAAGTAAACATTACCGCAATCAGGGAGCTCATACTCCAAGAGGCCCACCTCCTGAGTCGCGTCGTTACAGGACTGGCCGACTGACTCATCTCTAGAAGCGGGCGGGAGGGGGTAGGGAGCGATGGACACACACCCCTCCCTTAGGAGACCTTTCTAGTATTATCCAATCACTGTTCTGGTGGCTTCTTTAACTCCCTACAAGGGGAGGCAATGGCCGAGTAGTATCATCGCTAGACTATTAATCCAAAAACTCAGCTAACGTTCTGGGGACCTGGGTTCGAATCCCGCCACGGCAGATGGTGGAATTTGAATTCAATGAAAAAAATCTGGAATTAAGAATCTACTGATGGCCATTGTCGATTGTCAGAAAAACTCATCTGGTTCACTAATGTCCTCTCGGGAAGGAAATCTGCCGTCCTTACCCAGTCTGGCCTACATGTGACACCAGAGCCACAACAATGTGGTTGACTCTCAACTGCCCTTGGGCAACTAGGGATGGACAATAAATGCTGGCCCAGCCAGCAACACCCATGCCCCACAAATGAATTTTAAAAAATTGACACAATGCCCCCTCAAGCTGCCGCCATCTTAAAAAATTGCAAAAAAAAACCCTACTCTAATAACTCCATGACCTCATTTTGACATATCAAGACAAGCTATACTGTTTTTTGACTCCACAACACCAATATGCCATCATCCGAGCTGTCGCTCTCACTGTATTAATGCGATAAAATGTCTGCTTTTTCACACCAGCATTGCAGTGGCCTCTAACTGAGATTGCGAAATAAATCTCCTTCTATCCCATTCAATCTAGCAGGACAGCACAGTGGCACAGTGGTTAGCACTGCTGCCTCACAACGCCAGGGACCTGGGTTCGAGTCTTGGCTTGGGTCACTGTCTGTATGGTGTCTGCACGTTCTCCCCGTGTCTGCGTGGGTTTCCTCCGGGTGCTCCGGTTTCCTCTCACAGTCCAAAGATGTGCAGGTTAAGTGGATTGGCCATGCTAAATTGCCCCTTAGTGTCCAAAGCTGTGCAGGTTAGGTGAATTGACCATGCTAAATTGCCTCTTAATGTCAAAACATGTGTGGGTTAGGTGGATTGGCCATGTTAAATTGCCCCTTAATGTCAAAACATGTGCGGGTTAGGTGGATTGGCCGTGCTAAATTGCCCCTTAGAATCCGAAGATGTGCAGGTTAGGTGAATTAGCCATGGTAAATGTATGGGGTTACAGAGATAGGGCGGAGAGACTCTGGGTAAGTTGCTGTGTGACTGAGTTGGTGCAGATTCAGTGGGTCGAATGGCCTCTTCCTGAGAATAGAGAATTTGTCCAACTGAGCCATTTCTCCATTCACTGCAGCGGGACTGGAGAATCCCAGCCGCATCCAGGGTTGGTGAATCCCAGCACCTATTCATTGCAACAGGATTGGAAAATGGGGACGGAGTCGAGACTTATGGCGAAATGGGCGGGAAAATGTAGTTCAGGGGTCCCAAGATCTGCCCTGATCTTATTGAATGGGAAGACCAGACTGGAAAGGGGCTGAATGGCCTAGCTCTTGTTTCTTACTGTCGGATGTTCCGGTGGTGTAGCACAGTACGTCCAGCAGCAGGCCTGGATAGGGTGGACGCGGGGAAGATGTTTCCATTAGTGGGAGAGACTCGGATCCAAGGGCACAGCCTCAGGGTAATGGGACAACCCTTTAGAACAAAGATGAGGAGGAATTTCTTCAGCCAGAGGGTGGTGAATCTGTGGAACTCATTGTCACAGAGGAGGCTGGGTCATTGAGTGTATTTAGGACAGAGATAGGTAGGTTCTTGATTGGTAAGGGGATCAAAGGTTATGGGGAAAAGACGGAAGAGTGGGGTCGAGAAACTTATCAGTCATGATCGAATGACGGAGCGGACTCAATGGGCCGAATGGCCTAATTCTGCTCCTATATCTTGTGGTCTTATATTCCACAAAGTGCGTACGTGAGATACTTTGAGCATAGTTAGTTTGCAGTGGAGCACAGTGCCCCTATATAGATGATCTGGAGGAGGGAACCGAGTGTAGGGTGTCGAAATTTGCTGATGACACCAAGATTGGGGGAAAGGCAAATTGTGCGGAGGGTGTGGAGAGTCTGCAGAAGGATCTAGATAGGCTGGGCGAATGGGCCAGGAAATGGCAAATGGAATTTAATGTTGGCAAGTGTGAGGTGGTCCACTTTGGTAGGAAGAATGGTAGGAAGGACTATTACTTACGTGGCGAAAAACTGCAGCAGGCGACGGTGCAGAGGGACCTCGGGGTCCTTGTGCATGAGTCGCAAAAACCCAGCCTGCAGGTGCAGCAGGTGGTCAGGAAGGCGAATGGGATGCTGGCCTTCATAGCGAGGGGGATTGAATATAAAAGTAGGGAGGTCTTGCTGCAGCTGTATAAGGCATTGGTGAGGCCGCAGCTGGAGTACTGTGTGCAGTTTTGGGCGCCGCACCTGCGCAAGGATATTTTGGCCTTGGAGGGAGTGCAGAGGAGGTTTACTAGGCTGATACCGGAGTTGAGGGGGTTGAGCTATGAGGAGAGGCTGAATAAACTAGGCTTGTACTCGTTAGAGTTTAGAAGAATGAGGGGAGATCTCATTGAGACGTATAAGATGATGAATGGGATGGATAGGATAGAGGTGGAGAGACTCTTCCCGCTCAGAAAGGACAGTAGGACTAGGGGGCACAGCCTCAAGATAAAGGGGAGGCGGTTCAGAACGGAGTTGAGGAGGAACTTCTTCACTCAAAGGGTGGTGAATCTCTGGAATTCTCTGCCCGTTGAAGTGGTGGAGGCTGCCTCGCTAAATATTTTTAAGACGCGGGTTGATGGGTTTTTGATAGGAGAGGGGATTAAGGGTTATGGGGAGAGGGCAGGAAAGTGGAACTGAGCCACGACAGATCAGCCATGATCTTATTGAATGGCGGGGCAGGCTCGAAGGGCCGGATGGCCTACTCCTGCTCCTATTTCTTATGTTCTTATGTTCTTTAATGAGGGACCTCTTCATTATTCAATGCGAAATGAAACGTTTGTTAAATTATACAGCGACACCGGGCAAGGAAGCGAGCGCAATGCTTCTTATTTCTAACGCGGCCCCCATCATTTGTATCTCCTCTTGGAGCTTCTGTTGACAGTGGGCCAGAGACTGCCACGTTATTTATACAAAAGCTACCTATTATTAGAGGTACTGATTAGACGCGGGTTTCAGTGGAGCAGCAGACAGGTCTTGGCATATCTGGAGCAGTCCCTGGCTAAGTTAAAATGTTAGCTATAAACCTGGGAAGTTCTGTGCCTCAGTGGAGTCCAAAAGCAGCACTTAATGATTGGAGGGAAGGGGAGTGGATGTTGCGAGGACTGTTTTTTTTTGTTCCGAGGGGACAACCAACGCTGGTTGAACCCATATTTATTGCTTATCGTCACTTACCCCTGAGCTGGTATTGGAGGGCTTTCTTGCCAAGAGCCCTGCCCAACATTTCTACCCTGTTTTCTTAAGGAGCGGCACGTTGGCACAGTGGTTAGCACTGCTGCCTCACAGCACCAGAGACCTGGGTTCGATTCCCGGCCTCGGGTCACTGTCTGTGCGGAGTTTGCACATTCCCCCTGTGTCTCCATGGGTTTCCTCCGGGTACTCAAGATTCCTCCCACTCTCCAAAGATGTGTAGGTTAGGTGGATTGGCCATGCTAAATTGCCCCTTAATGTCCAAAGATGTGCACGTTAGATGGATTGGCCAGGCTAAATTGCCCCTTAATGTCCAAAGATGTGCACGTTAGATGGATTGGCCAGGCTAAATTGCCCATTAGTGCCCAAAGATGTGCAGGTTAGGTGGATTGGCCATGCTAAATTGTCCATTAGTGCCCAAAGATGTGCAGGTTAGGTGGATTGGCCATGCTAAATTGTCCATTAGTGCCCAAAGATGTGCAGGTTAGGTGGATTGGCCATGCTAAATTGTCCATTAGTGCCCAAAGATGTGCAGGTTGGGTGGATTGGCCATGCTAAATTGTCCCTTAGTGTCCCAAAGATGTGCAGGTTAGGTGGATTGGCCATGCTAAATTGCCTCTTAGTGTCCCAAAGATGGGCAGGTTGTGTGGATTGGCCATGCTAAATTGTCCCTTAGTGTCCCAAAGATGTGCAGGTTAGGTGGGTTGGCCATGCTAAATTGTCCCTTAGTGTCCCAAAGATGGGCAGGTTGTGTGGATTGGCCATGCTAAATTGCCTCTTAGTGTCCCAAAGATGGGCAGGTTGTGTGGATTGGCCATGCTAAATTGTCCCTTAGTGTCCCAAAGATGGGCAGGTTGTGTGGATTGGCCATGCTAAATTGTCCCTTAGTGTCCCAAAGATGGGCAGGTTGTGTGGATTGGCCATGCTAAATTGTCCCTTAGTGTCCCAAAGATGGGCAGGTTGTGTGGATTGGCCATGCTAAATTGTCCCTTAGTGTCCCAAAGATGGGCAGGTTGTGTGGATTGGCCATGCTAAATTGTCCCTTAGTGTCCCAAAGATGGGCAGGTTGTGTGGATTGGCCATGCTAAATTGCCCCTTACTGTCAGGAGCATTAGTAGGGTAAATACGTGGGATTATGGGGATAGGGACTGGATGGAATTGTGGTCATTGCAGGCTTGATGGGCAGTCCTTCTGCACTGTAGGGAAATCTACGATTATGGTTGCCAATTGTCGGAAAGACCCACCTGGTTCACTAATGCCCCTTTAGGGACGGAAATCTGCCGTCCTTACTCTGTCTGGCCTACGTGTGACTCCGGAGCCACAACGATGTGGTTGACACTTAACTGTCTCCTGAACACTGGGCAGCACAGTGGTTAGCACTGCTGTCTCACAGCACAGGTTCGATTCCCGGCTTGGGTCACTGTCTGTATAGAGCCTGCACTTTCTCCCCGTGTCTGCATGGGTTTCCTCAGGTGCTCCGGTTTCCTCCCACAGTCCAAAAGAAGTGCTGGTTAGGCGGATTGGCCGTGTTAAATTCTCTCTGAGTACCACAAACAGGGACCAGAGTGTGGCAACTGGAGGATTGACACAGTAACTTCATTGCAGTGTTAATGTAAACCTACTTGTGACACTAATGAATAAACTTTAACTTAAACTGGCTGAGCAAACCATTCAGTTCAAGAGGCAATTAGGGATTGGCAACTAATGCTGGTCCCCAGGCAGTGACACGGCAGGGCTGGCTGTTAGTACAATGTTCCTTAAACTAGGGTAATGAATCTGGGAAACTCAGTTTGCATTTTATGTACTTTGGATGTGAGTTTTTGTGACTCGGGTTGTTGGTTTGGACCAGACACATAAAGGAAACTAGCACAATCAAGACAAGACCTCAAGCTGATAGAACATCAAGAGAAATTAAATGTCACAAATTGGTTTATGAAAGCGCATATCATAAGGTTGTGTTTAACGATGTAATAAATCCACGCCGGTGAAGGTCCCATCACCAAGAGTTCCTTTATTTACAAGACAAGAGTGCTCTGTGTGTGCTCTCCGCTTCAGCAGGCAGAGAGACCGACACACCTACTTTAAATAGGGAACATGAGGCTCTCTGATTGGGCCATAAATTACGACTCAATCGGGGACATCTTTTGTTGTCCAATCAAATAAACGAAATCAAATTAACTTCAGGACAACTCAAAAAGGAGCAGCCCCGTAAAAGAAAGGAAACTTAAAATATCAAATTGAAGTGTCATTAAAGAGGTTAGTATTACACCTCAGCCCCTGCGGTGCCCAGCAGGCACGGAAAGCATCAACAGTGCCTTCGGACACCCCACACCCCCTCTCCAGGGATACTCGACCGTGAATATAGCCGCGGTAGAGGGGCAGACAGTCAGATTGGGTGACCCCCCCCCCCCCTCAATTGCCCGCTGCCAGGACCTGTAGATGGAAGGACTCAATCAGGGACTTCATAACCCAGCAGGTCAACTTCATCAGGCTGGCTGAAGCCACCATTAAACAAAAACACAACCGCCCCATACTCACCCACTCCATGGTGTATTCACCCCCTCCCCATCCACACAACACCCCACTTTCCCACCCCATGCTTCACAAGTTGGCACCCTCCTGATCTGAATCTTTCTTTAACTCAACTGAGAATGTCAACTCCACGTTTGCCCGTTACACAGGTTAAGTGAGCCCGGTTCCCTGGTTGACTGAGCCAACTGTTTGCCGTTCTCCCTATCTGTGGTGGGCAACCTGCGGTCTGGGGGTGACGAGCCACATGCGGGCCATCTGAGTGTGGCCCCCACGAGACATTGTGCTGACCGTTTCCTGCGCGCCCGGTTACCACATTCCGCTGATTCCCATCCATGCTTTTTTTCCAACCGGTGTGACTGAAGCGATTCGCGCGTAAAGCGAGGGCGAGTGAAGTGAGGTGTGGGCTGATTGTTCACAACATGGACTGTGAGAGCCGTGCCCTGCCTCTGTGTCCAAAGCATCTATATTTCTTCTGATTTTACCATTTGGAGTTGAGGAGAGTTCCAGTAATATATAAATGATGAAGAATTTTCTACAACTCGTTATGAAATATTCAGCGTGTATTAAATGTATTTAATCTTATTCACAGAGTCACGGTTAGTGAATAAGCCCTATTTCAATCTTGCGGCCAACTGAGTTAAAGGAGGGCTGCTCACTAGCCCCGGTTGCCCATCACTGCTCAAGATACAAATAAACACGGAAAAGCATAGAATCATAGAATTCCTACTATGCAGAAGGAGGCCATTTGGCCCATCATGTCTGCACCAACTCTCTGCAAAACTATTGCAATCAGGTCATCCCCCTGTCCTAACCCCACAACCTCACACATTTCCCATGGCCAATCCACCTAACCCACACATCTTTGGACACTGAGGGACAATTTAGCATGGTCAATCCACCTAACCTGCACATCTTTGGACACTAAGGAGCAATTTAGCATGGCCAATCCTTCTAACCTGCTCATCTTTGGAGTGTGGGAGAAAACTGGAGCACCCAGAGGAAACCCATGCAGACACAGAGAGAACATGCAGCTCTGCACAAACAGCCAACTGAGGCTTGAATTGAACCCAGAACCCTGGGGCTGTGAGGCAACAGTGCTAACCACTGTGCCGCCATGCCATCTAACCTGTGGGAAAAAAAGCCAGAGCACCTGGAGGAATCCCACGCAGACGCGGGGAGAATGTTCAGACTCCGCACAGACAGTGATCCAAGGCCGGACTTGAACCTGGGTCCCTGGCGCTGTGAGGCAGCCGTGCTAACCGCTGTGCTGCCCTAAATTCAACAGCCTAGACCTGTACCCTCTTGACCTGGATGTTGGCTGATCAAGTTGTTCCCTCCAAGTTTAATTTCTCCATTCTGCAACCAAGTTTGAGTAAAGACTACATACTGTGCGTAGTGGTGTGGGTGAATGTGGCAGCCATTTTGATTCCACAATCAGTGAAGGGGCAAGCGGGCATTTAATCTGCATTTAAGATAGGGAACTTATCCGAGATCTTTCAGCTAATCAGGAAGATCATAAGAAATAACAGTAGGAGTAGGCCACTCAGCCCATCTGGCCTGGTTCCCGCCATTCAATAAGATGGTGGCTGATCTTACTGTGGCCTCAATTCCAGTTTCCTGCCCACTCCCCGTAACCCTCAACCCCCCCCAGCCCATCAAAAAATCTATCTAACTCAGCCTTGAATCTACTCAATGACCCGTAGCCTCCACTACTCTCTGTGGAAGAGAATTCCAAAGACTAAGATCTCAGAGAGGGCCATCACCAGGTAGGAGAGTTCCCGCTGTTCTAGCTTCAGCCCTGAAGCTTTGAGAGCACAAAATGGGAAATGGGCAGGGAGATAAGTGACAGAATATAGTCATTGATTTGATTTGATTGATTATTGTCACATGTCTTGGGATACAATGAAAGGTATTGTTTCTTGCTCACCGTACAGATAAAGCATACCGCTCATAGAATACATAGGTGAGAAGGGGAGGAGAATGTAGTGTTACAGTCATAGCTAGGATGGAGAGAAAGATCAACTTAATGCGAGGTAGGGCCATTCAAAGATCTGATGACAGCAGGGAAGAAGGTGTTCTTGAGTCGGTTGGTACGTGACCTCAGACTTTTGTATCTTTTTCCCAACGGAAAAAGGTGGAAGAGAGAATGTCGGGGGTGCGTGGAGTCCTTGATTATACTGGCTGCTTTGCCGAGGCAGCAGGGGAGTGTAGACAGAGTCAATGGATGGGAGGCTGGTTTGCCTGATGGATTAGGCTACATTCACCACCCTTTTATAGTTTCTTGCGGTCTTGGGCAGAGAGGAGCCCATACCAAGCTGGGATACATCCGGAAAAGATGCTTTCTAATTAGAAAAAATGATCGGGATCAACAATTAATGCCTATGAATAACTTATATAAGTAATTATATCAGTATATATTGCTTATACACCACTGCTGTTCACTTGCTCCTTGTTCTGATGAGATGAAAGTCTCAGCTGGTTCCTGAATAAATAACTTACTGGAAAATGTATTTCCCTGAGGAAGCCCAAACCACACAAAGGGCACTGAGAAATCTCCCTCAGTAGTGACTCTGCCTCAAATGCTCAAAGAACTTGTTGCTGGGCAACCTTTTAATGTTGTAACCCAGGTTCAGTGCACTACTTTCTCCCTTAACCCATTCTTTCCTGAGGTATTATTGAGTGCCTGGCTAAGCCATCCATTCCTGGTGTGGTCTATTGTCCCCGGTATTTGGTCTTTCACATTAATGTTGTAATTATACTCTTGTAGCCTTTGCTCCTTTATCTCGTGGAGCAAGCCTCGCATTTGTCCGACACCTTTTATCCGTGGCCATTCGATGTTCTAAAGCAGGGACCCGGGTTCGATTCCCGGCTTGGGTCACTGTCTGTGCGGAGTCTGTACGTTCTCCCCCACTGTGTCCACACCGGTTTCCTCCGGGTGCTCCAGTCTCCTCCCACAGTCCCAAGAGGCGTGTTGGTTAGGTGGACTGGCCGTGCTAAATTGACACTACTATTGGGGCATTAACAGAGTAAATCAGTGGGGTTACGAGAATGGTGAGATTTTAGTCGGTGCAGACTCAATGGGCCGAAAATTGTTGAGGCCAAAACATTGTGTGACTTCAAGAAGAAATTAGATACAGCTCTTGGGGGCTAAAGGGATCTAGGGATATGGGGAGAAGAGAGAGGGGACAATCAGGATATTGAATTCAATGATCAGCCATGATCAAAATGAATGGCGGAGCAGGCTCCTCCGGCTTCCAATTTCTATGTTACTCTCAGTTGTACATAAGAGCTTGTGTGATACCTGAACAGGCGCCAGAGTGTGGTGACTAAGGGATTTTCACAGTCACTTCATTGCAGTGTTAATCTAAACCTACTTGTGACACTAACAAAATACTTAAAAGCCATGTTGTGTGTACTAGTTGGAAGGTTTGGTGATCACCAGCTAGTATAACGAATTGTAATGGTTTATTTGCAAGCAGAAAAATAGACAGCATTCTTTCACCATGTTGTCACTTGCACCTCGATAATCTACTGGAGTTTAGGAGAGTGAGAGGGGATCTTATAGAAACTTATAAAATTCGAACAGGGTTAGACAGGGTAGATTCAGAAAGAATGTTCCCGATGGTGTGGGAGGAGTCCAGAACTAGGGGGTCATCGTTTGAGGATAAGGGGTAAATCTTTTAGGACTGAGGTGAGGAGAAATTTCTTCACCCAGAGGGTGGGGAATGTGTGGAATTCACTCCACACATTCACTGGGATAAATATCGTCCAGGACTCCGGGGAAAACTCATTCCATTTTCATTAAAATAATGCCGCGATAATTTTTTATGCCTATCCAAGAGGGTAGATTGGACCCCAACTTAACGCCAAAAGACAGCACCTCTGACAGTTCAGCACTCCCTCAGTTCTGCAGCAGAATGTCAGGCTGGATTACTCAAATTGCACAAGGCAGACTTGAACCCCCAACCTTCTGACCATAAGGCACAGGAGCAGTATTAGGCCAATCGGCCCATTGAACCTACTCCGCCATTTAATCATGACTGATAAGATTCTCAACGCCATTCTCCTGCCTTTTCCCCATAACCTTTGATCCCTTACCAATCAAGAACCTATCTATTTCCGTTTTAAATACTCAATGACCTGGCCTCCTCTGTGGCAATGAATTCCACAGATTCACCACCCTCTGGCTGAAGAAATTCCTCCTCATCTGGGTTCTAAAGGGTTGTCCCTTTACTCTGAGGCCGTGCCATTGGATCCTAGTCTCTCCCACTAATGGAAACATCATCCCCGCGTCCACTCTATCCGGGCCTCTCAGGATTCTGTAAGTTTCAATGAGATCCCTCCCCATCCTCCTAAACTCCATCGAGTGCAGACCCAGTGTCGTCGACCGTTCCTCATACATCAGGCTTTTCATTCCCGGGATCATTCTTGTGACCCTCCTCTGGGGTCTCTCCAAGGCCGGCACATCCTTCCTTAGATACGGGGCCCAAAATTGCCCACAAAATTCCAAATGTGGCCTGACCAAAGCCTTATACAGCGTTAGCCAGAGGTGAGAGATGACACCTCGGGAATACAGACTAAGAGGGCAGGTACCCGTGGCTATATCTGTACAACAAGCTCAGTGCTCGGTATAGCCACATCGGCTGTTGGATATCTTGTGTTTGGCATTCTGCGCTAAGATACTCAGTACAGGTTATAAAGCATAGGAAAACAAACTTGAATAAATTAAAATTTCCAATTACCTCCTCAGCCGTGACATTAAAATATTTATTTTCCCAACTTAAAAATGTTAGGAATAGAATCATCGAAGCCCGACAGTGCAGGAAGAGGCCATTTGGCCCATCAGGGCTGCACCCACAACAAATCCACCCAGGCCCTATCCCAGTAACTCCATATATTTACCCCAGCTAATCTCCCTGACACTAAGGGACAATTTAGCATGACCAATCAATCATCTTTAGAGTGTGGGAGGAAAGTGGAGCACCTGGAGGAAACCCACACAGACACGGGGAGAACATGCAGACTTCGCACAGACAGTGACCCAAGGCCAGGAATCATACCCGGGTTCCCTGGCGCTGTGAGGCAGCAGCGCTAACCACTGTGCCATCATGCCGCTTAAGATTAGACATGGGGAATTTATTTCCGCAGGCAGGGCGATACTCTCCACTTGCCAGGACAGCTGCAGCTCCAGCAATGCTCAACAAGCTTGAGAAAGGAGCCCTGCTTGATTGTCACCCCATCCACTAACATTCATTCCCTCCATCACCAATAAACAGTGGCAACCGTGTGTACCATCTAAAAGATGCACTGCAGGAACACACCAAGGCTCCT
Source organism: Carcharhinus amblyrhynchos (assembly GCF_965287045.1). Taxonomy (NCBI): domain Eukaryota; kingdom Metazoa; phylum Chordata; class Chondrichthyes; order Carcharhiniformes; family Carcharhinidae; genus Carcharhinus; species Carcharhinus amblyrhynchos. Next base: position 9,735,066 of record NC_137356.1, read on the forward strand.
TCAACCCCACACCTTCCAAACCCACAGTGGCAACCATCTAGAAGGACAAGGGATGCAGATACCTGGGAATGGCACCACTTGCAAGTTCCCACTCCAAGAAATTTGCTAATTAGTGTCCAAAAATGTGCGGGTTAGGTGGATTGACCATGCTAAACTGCCCCTTAGTATCCCAAGATGTGTAGGTTAGGTGGATTGGCCATGCTAAATTGCCCCTTAGTATCCCAAGATGTGCAGGTTAGATGGATTGACCATGCTAAACTGCCTCTTAGTATCCAAAGATGTGTGGGTTAGGTGGATTGGCCATGCTAAATTGCCCCTTAGTGTTCAAAGATGTGCGGGTTAGATGGATTGGCCATGATATATCCATGAGGTTATGGAGATATGGAGGAGCAGCCGGAGGTGGGGGATGCTGAGTAAGATGCGATTTGGAGTGTTGGTGCAGACTTGATGGATCAAATGGCCTCCTTCTGCATTGTAGGGATTCTAAGATTCTACATTACACCATGCATCATAAAAGCCTTTCTCTGACCATAGAATCATAGAAATCCCTTGTGCAGAAGGAGGCCATTTGGCCCATCGAGTCCCAACCAACCACAATCCCACTCAGGCCCTATACCCATAACCCAAGGCATTCACTCTGCTAATCCCAACGACACTAAGGGGCAATTTAGCATGGCCAATCCACCAAACCCGTACATCTTTGTACCATAACGCTCTCTGAGCCATTTTGAGATAGTCGAAGTGCTGTACCAGGAGGACAATCCCTCCAATGTAGGAGGGGACCATTCAGCCCATCGAACCTTTATTGACAACAATCCCAACCAGGCTCTACCCCCTTAACCCCACTTATTTACCCTTATAACACCCGCCCCAACACTAAGAGGTGATTTAGCATGGCCAATCAACCTAACTTGCATACCTTTGGAGTGTGGGAGGAAACCGGAGCAGCCTGAGGAAACCCACGCAGACACAGGGAAAATGTGCAAACTCCACACGGACAATGACCCAAGTGACTGCAATGAAGTTACTGTGAAAATATCCCAGTCCGGCGCCTGTTTGGGTACACAGAAGGAGAATTTAAGTTTAGTTTACCAGTGTCACAAGTAGGCTTATGTTAACACTGCAATCGAACCCTGGTCCCTGACACTGTGAGGCAGCAGTGCTAACCATTGTGCCATTGTACCATCCAGAATTTTATCATCTCCCATGGCAGGATTCAAACCTAAGTCCCCGGAGTAATTACTCTAGGCATCTGGATTACTAGCCCAGTGACAATACCACTGTGCTAGTGCCTCCCCTATCACTGCAATTTTTTTGCAGGGCAGTGGGTGCGAGGTGGAGTAGTATATTTGGGAGGTGCAGTAGTATATGATTTTCTAGATTCTTTAGAAGAGGAAGGGGGTACTTTTGGGGATGGAAATGGCTTAATGACAGAACGGAATTGGCTGGAAATGCGAACAATGTCCTATTATCCTTCAACGCGCATGCAGTCGATGTCTGCTGGGGAAGGTATGGGTTCCTCCTCCAGCCTCTCGTGCTATTTCATCTTCTCAGACAGGCAGAGATCCTCGTCCCCAGTCTGCGCTGCCCCACTTTCGCTTTGGCTGCCAGTTTGGACTAATTGGCCAGTCTTTCTCAGTTACTGCCTGCCGACATTCACAGCCTAATATGTAGGTCAAAGAAAAGGGGCTGCTGTCTACTTAGTCTCATTTACACACATCTGGTCCCAGAGCAGCAAACCAGGACGAGATCCTCTCGTCTGCCGAGTGCCTCTGTGTGCGCTTTCCTCTTCCCGCAGTTTGTAATCAAATCTGAGGGTCTTGCGACTGCAAGGAAGTAATTTACCAATTAAAAAATTAACGCACAATTGCACAGCTGCAAATCTCATGAAGAAAGTCGTAGATTTTTGTCTGCAGTGATGGTTTTTTGAACAAGAGAGCGGCTGTACACAGACATTAACCCCGTAACGCGCAAACCCATTAAGGGACCCCTTTGTGAGGCGATTCTGCGCCTCGGCTTCCTAAGCACCGTCTCGGATAGATCCCACCTGCCTCTCCCCCTCCCCCTCGTAAAGAAACTCACAACAGCGGGGTGGCCGGAGGCGGCCAGCCATCCACTTGGGAAGTGCAGCCAGCGTCGTAATGCGGCGGCCATGTTTGCGCACAGCAAGATCCCAGAAGCCGGGCAAGTGAAAATGAACGGATGATCCGTTTTGTCGAGCTTTAGTGTCGCAAGTAGGCCTACGTGAAGTTAAGTTCCCCCGAGTCGCCACGCTCCGGCGCCTGTTCGGGTACACCGAAGGAGAATTTAAGTTTGTTTATCAGTGCCACAAATAGGCTTACATTAACACGGCAATGAAGTTACTGTGAAAACCCCCTAACTGCCACACTCCAACACCTGTTCGGGTACTCTGAAGAATTTAAGTTTATTTTGTCAGTTTACAAGCAGGCTTACACTGCAATGAAGTTACTGTGAAAAGCCCATACTCTGGCACCTGTTCGGGTTACACTGAGGGAGAATTTAGCCCAGCCAATGCACCCTAACCAGGATGTCTTTGGACTGTGGGAGGAAACCAGAGCACCCGGAGGAAACCCACGCAGACACGGGGAGAACGTGCAAACTCCACACAGGCAGCAACCCAAGCCGGGAATCGAACCCAGGTTCCTGGCACTGTGAGGCAGTGGTGCTAACCACTGTGCCACTGTGTAGCACAGTTGGTTGAGAGGATAGAAGTCATAGAATCATCCGGCCATTCAGCCCGAGTCTGTACCTACCACAGTCCCGCCCTGGCCCCAGGGTAAGTATTGACCAGGATACTGGGAGGGAGAATACAACCACTTCCTTTGGAGCTGGTGCCATGGGACCTTTTGTTTCCATCTAAGAGGGTAGATAGGCCTTTGTTTTAACATTCCTCTGGTGTAATAAGCCACTCAGCTTTTTGGACTAATCTGCCATTCAATTAGATCAAGGCCAATTGTAAAATGCTGGGCATGGTTTGTTGGGTCTTATTAAGGTATTTGTAATATTGGCTCATTCAACAGTGGGTATTTATTAACCACTAGAGACTACATACATAGGTACAGTAAAGATCCAAGCTCAGAGCTGTTCTCCATGCTTGCTTCTACACACTGCTCTGTCCAACACTACACTGGCCTTGATGTGTGGGTCATGCATTCTCTTACACCATTGTGTGGGCGGTACTGTACTCAGTCCCACGTTAACCCTGTATGTGTCAGAACCGTATACTGCAATCTGCATCTCAGCTCCATGCCTCCACCTTTGCTCCCTATTCTTCTCTGAACAATGTGTACAAGATTATCAGGAGCATGAACAAAGTGGATAGTCAGAAGCTTTTTCCCCAGGGTGGAAGAGTCAATTACTAAGGGGCACAGGTTTAAGGTGCGAGGGGCAAGGCTTAAAGGAGATGTACGAGGCAAGGTTTTTACACAGAGGGCAATGGGTGGCTGGAACCCATTGCCGGGGGAGGTAGTGGAAGCAGATACAATAGTGACTTTTAAGGGGTGCCTTGACAAGTATATAAGTAGGATGGGAATAGAGGAATACGGTCCCCAGAAGGGTAGGAGGGGGTATTAGTTCAGCATAATGGTGCAGCTCTTGGGTCGAAGGGCCTGTTCCTGTGCTGTAATTTTCTTTGTTCTTTGTAATTCTACTAAACTGGATCTGGAATTGTCTCTCAGAATCCATAGCTTTCTGTGGGAGATTTCTACCCCCTTGTGTGTGCATGCAAAGTTCATTCCTGAATGATTTAGCCTAAATTTTAAGATTATATTTTCTCTACTGTTGATTTTGTAAAAAATTCATTCAAGGGATGTGGGCATCCCTGGCAAGGACAGTATTTAATGCCCATTCCTAATTGCCCTTCAGAAGGGGGGAGGTGCAGCGAGCTGCCTTCTTGAACCACTGACGCCCACGTGATGTAGGTATACCCATAGTGCTGTTAGGGAGGGAGTTCCAGGATCTTGACCCAGCGACAGTGAAGGAACGGCCGATATTTTTCAAAGTGAAAATAGAAAACTGTCCTATAGCCTCCCAAGATTTGTAGGTTAAGATGATTGGCCATGCTAAATTGCCCCTTGGTGTCCAAAGATGTGCAGGTAAGGTGGATTGGTCATGTTAAATTGCCCCTCTGTGTCTCAAGGTGTGCAGATTAAGCAGAATGGCCATGGTAATTTGCCCCTTAATGTCCAAAAATGTGCTGATTAAGTGGATTGGCCATGCTAAATTGCCCCTTAGTGTCCCAAAATGTGTAGGTTAGGTGGATTGGCCATGCTAAATTGCCCCTTAGTGTCCCAAAATGTGTAGGTTAGGTGGATTGGCCATGCTAAATTGCCTCCTAGTGTTTCAAGATGTGCAATTTAAGAGGACTAGTGGGATAAATAAGCAGGGTTAGGGAGAAAGAATGGGGCAATGGCCCTGGTCAGGATGCTCTGTTGGAGAGTTGGTCCAGATGTGATGAGCCAAGTGGTCTCCTTCTGCACATAGGGATTCTATGATAAGACTGGGAGAGTTTCCTGGTTAACCACACTGCAGAAGGCAATGGAAAACCCACTTTGTCAGGGGGAGAGGGAGTGGAGGGTGCACAGATTGGCATGGAGATGCTTGTCATTGCCCTGTGGCCACCCCTGCGCAATTGCTTGTTGGGTTCCTGTTCAAAGCAGCTGGCAGCCAGCCCATGAACCTCTACCAGTAAACATACCTACATGCCTGCTCAGCCAGGCAGACAACAGGCGGGAGTGTCTGTATGTGAAATATAAACACCTATTACCCGTCAGAGCGTATTTTTAGCGAAAGCGTGTCGGTGTGATAGAATGAAAATAAAACTGGATCCTGAGTGGCGCACATTGATCGACTAGTGGTTAGTGCTGCTGCCTCACTGCGTCAGGGGCCCGGGTTCGATCCCTGTCTCCGGTCACTGTCTGTGCGGAGTCTGCACGTTCTCCCCGTGCCTGCGTGGGTTTCCTCCGGGTGCTCTCCGGTTTCCTCCCACAGCCCAAAGGGTTGGCCGTGCCAAATTGCCCCTTAGTGTCAGGGGGATTAGGAGGGTGATGTGTGGGGTTATTGGGATAGGACCTGAGTGGGATTGTGTTTGGTGCAGACTAGGTGGGCCAAATGGCCTCCTTCTGCACTGTAGGGATTCTGCGACAGGGAAGAATCTGATTTTAAAATTTCCATTGGTGAGGGAAAAAGGAGGGTCAGAGAAACCCTACAGTGTAGAAGGAAGCCATTCAGCCTATCCAGTCTGTGCCAACCACAATCCCATTCAGGCCCTATCCCCATACATTTACCCTATTTAATCCCCCTGACACTTTTAATTAATCAATCATTAGGGTGGCACAGTGGTTAGCACTACTGCCTCAGCGGCAGGGACCCGGTTCGATTCCTAGCTTGGGTCACTGTTTGTGAGCAGCCTGCACGTTATTGCCGTGTCTGCGTGGGTTCCCTCTGCGTGCCCCAGTTTCCTCCCACAGTCCGAAAGATGTGCGGGTTTAGGGTGCATTGGCCGTGCTAAATTGACCCTAGCATTGGGGGATTAGCAGGGTAAATATGTGGGGTTTCGCAAATAGGGATTGGGTGGGATTGTTGTCGGTGCAGACTTGATGGGCTGAATGGCCTCCTTCTGCACTGCAAGGATTCTATGACGCCCGAACAGGCACAGAAGTGATGACAACAGGAGGAGCACTATTTCACTCAGCGAGTGGTTAGGGCCTGGGACTGACCGTCTGCGAGTGTGGTGGAAGCAGATTTAATCGAGGCATTAGACTATACTGCCCCCGAGCCTGAAATTTCCACCTGTTGGGTCCCCGCACACTCAGCGGGACTGTGAGGAGATGCCTCACAGCACCAGGGACCCGGGTTCGATTCCCGGCTTGGGTCACTGTCTGTGCGGAGTCTGCACATTCTCCCCATGTCTACGTGGATTTCCTCCAATGCTCCCGCTTCCTCCCACAGTCTGAAAGACCTGCTGGTTAGGGTGCATTGTCCGTGCTAAATTCTCCCTCAGTGTTACCCGAACAGGAGTGTGGCGACTAGGGGATTTTCACAGTAACTTCATTGCAGTGTTAATGTAAGCCTACTTGCGATACTAACAAATAGGAAACTTAAAAGCCATTTTGCAAGGGTTGGTAATCACTAGTTAGTACAATGAATTGTAATGGTTTATTTGCAAGCAGATAAATAAACAGCATCTTTTCACCACGTTGTGGCTTCCACCTCAATAATCTACTGGAGTTTAGAAGAGTGAGAGGGGATCTCATAGAAACGTATAAAATTCTAACAGGATTAGACAGGGTAGATTCAGAAAGAATGTTCCTGATGGTGGGGGGGGGGGAGTCCAGAACTAGGGGGGTCATCGTTTGAGGATAAGGGGTAAACCTTTTAGGACTGAGGTGAGGAGAAATTTCTTCACCCAGAGGGTGGGGAATGCGTGGAACTCGCTCCCACAGAAAGTAAAAGCAAGTCACTGCTGGAATCTGAAACCGAAAGAGAAAACGCTGGAAAATCTCAGCTGGCCTGGCAGCATCTGTAAGGAGGGAAAAGAGCTGATGTTTCGAGTCCAGCTTTGACAAAGGGTCATCTGAACGCGAAACGTCAGCTCTTTTCTCTGCCCGCAGATGCTGCCAAACCTGCTGAGATTTTCCAGCGTTTTCTCTTCTGGTGATCACAGGGAGGCCAAAACCTTGTGTGATTTCAAGAAGGGATTAGATATCACTCCTGGGGACAAAGGGATCAAGGGATATGGGGGGGGGGGGGGGGCGGGGTGGAAGGGGATGGATATCAGGATATTGCATTCGATGATCAGCCATGATCAAAATGAATGGTGGAGTAGGTTCGAAGGGCTGAGTGGCCTCCTTCTGCTTCTAGTTTCTATGTTTCTATGCAACATGTGGTTGGTTTGATTTGATTTGGTTTATTATGGTCTCATGTATTAACAGACAGTGAAAAGTATTGCTTCTTGCGCACTATACAGACAAAACATACCGTTCATAGAGAAGGAAAGGAGAGAGTGCAGAATGTGGTGTTACAGTCATAGCTAGGGTGTAGAGAAAGATCGACTTAATGCGAGGTAGGTCCATTCAAAAGTCCGACGGCAGCAGGGAAGAAGCTGTTCTTCAGTCAGTTGGTGCGTGACTTCAGACTTTTGTATCTTTTTCCCGACGGAAGAAGGTGGAAGAGAGAATGTCCGGGGTGCGTGGGGTCCTTAATGATGCTGGCTGCTTTTCTGAGGCAGAGGGAAGTGCAGACAGAGTCAATGGATGGGAGGCTGGTTTGTGTGATGGGCTGGACTACATTCATGATCCTTTTGTGGTTTCACCATCCAGTTGGACCCTCCCCACTGCATCCAAAATCTATTGAAAGGAATCACCAACCTCTCGCTGGTTGCTGCTCCCTGGTACTCTTGTTTAAGGTTGCTTCAGGAAAAAAGATGCTGGGGGAAGGTTTTCTTGCTGTCTTGATGGCTTCTGCACGTATCGGTTTCTCTTAGATCTGGATGCATGAGTAGACATTCCCCTTGGAGTATAGCTCAGGGGGTGAACAAAGGCCTAACAGCACTGGAAGAGGTGGGTGCGACGGATGGGGTTTGAGGGGAGAAGGAGAGAAAGAAGGAGTCTCAGTTAGCTATTTAGACTATCAGTGGGTGCAACTTTTGAGGTATGGGTGTGAGGCTCTACGGGGCGAGGTCTACATGACTGCCATGAAGCAGGTGACTGCCACACTTGAGCCTTGGTTGTCAGGGGTGGTTGGTAGATGAGTGATGGGGTGGGGGTGGCAGGGGGAAGGTATCAGAGGTGGTGTGGTAAATTGAGCAGTACCTCTGGGTGGTCATAGAATCATAGAACCCTACAGTGCAGAAAGAGGCCCTTCGGCCCATCATGTCTGCACCAAACACAATCCACCCAGGCCCTATCCCCATATCCCTACATATTATACCCACTAATCCCTCTAACCTACGCATCCCTGGATACTAAGGGGCAATTTCTTAGCATGGCCAATCTACCTAACCCGCACATCTTTGGACTGTGGGAGGAAACTGGAGCACCCGGAGGAAACCCACGCAGACACGAGGAAAATGTGCAAACTCCACACAGACAGTGACCCGAGCCAGGAATCGAACCCAGGACCCTGGAACTGTGAAGCAGCAATGCTAACCACTGTGCTACTGTGCCGCCCATTGGTGTTGCATTGGTGCGTTGTCATCTGAGAATGAATTCACTGGCCTTCATCATTCATGTCAGGTGGTTGAACTTGTTGCGGCTCCCTGTCCAAGCCCTAGGGATTAGACTCTCTTGTTGACTATCTTCCATAACCTACCGAGTGTGCCTCAGGGAGAGCGGCAGTGGGTGTGCTGAGGGTGAGGAGGAGAGGGTTGATCCTGGACCTCTACACATACAGGACATCTCTTCCCCACTTTCGACCTCCCACAAACAAATCCTGCATTGCAGCGTCTGCAAACACGGCAATGGCGAGATCTTACCCAGGTCACAGTCACTTGCTGCAAGACCCCATCAGCACCTAGAATCGTCAAATCCCTTCAGAGCAGAAAGAGGCTATTTGGCCCATCGAGTTTGCACTGACAACAATCCCACCCAGGCCCTAACCGTGCGTTCCCTCATTTTTACTCTGCTAATGGCCCTAACCAAAACATCTTCAGACACCGAGGGGCAATTTAGCATGGCCAATCCATCTAACTTACACATCTTTGGACACTAAGGGGCAATTTAGCATGGCCAATCCCCTAAACTACACATCTTTGGACATTAAGGGGCAATTTCGCACGGCTAATCCACCTAACCTGTACATCTTTGGACACTAAAGGGCAATTTAGCATGGCCAATCCGCCTAAACTGCACATCTTTGGACACTAAGGGGCAACTTAGCATGGCAATCCACCTAAACTGCACATCTTTGGACACTAAAGGGCAATTTAGAATGGCCAATTCCCCTAATCTGCATATCTTTGGACACTAAGGGGCAATTTAATATGGCCAATCCACCTAACCTACACATCTTTGGAGGAGCACGGGGAGGAAACACGCACAGACATGGGGAGAATGCGCAAACTCCACGCAGACAGCCACTCGAGGCCGGAATCAAACCCAGGTCCCTGGTGTGTGAGGCAGCAGTTCTAACCACTGTGCTACCGTGACATCCGCAATGGCGTTGCACTCTAAAAGGGGCAAGATAGCTTTACGAGGCGTGCCGAGGACAGCATTTATAGTGACGACTGGCTTTCTGAATTCATTGGGATGGATAAGCAGCACACAGCTGGAGTGCTGTCTGCATTACAATCAGAGTAAGAAGTCTCACAACACCAGATTAAAGTCCAACGGGTTTATTTGGTAGCAAAAGCCACTAGCTTTCAGAGCACTAGCTGCCCCTTCGTTAGGTGACTCACCTGATGAAGGGGCAGCACTCCCAAAGATAGTGCCTTTTGATAGGAAATAAACCTGTTGGACTTTAATCTGGTGTTGTGAGACTTCTGACTGTGTTTACCAGAGTCCAACGCCAGCATCTCCACATCATGCATTACAATCAGCTAGAAATCATTCACTGTTCATATCAATCCCTGCACCCGCATTCAAGGACATTCAGCCTCCCCCCTCTCCATCACCTACCCTATCGAGCCTCTGCATGTTGTTAAAGATCTCCATCAGACCTACCCTTTCCCAGGGCAAAGAGCCTCAGTTAGTTCAGTGCATTATAACCTCTCAGTTCTGGAGTCATCCTGATAAATCTCTATTGCATCTTATTTCTTTTAAGTCCATTTCTACTAGACAGAGACCAACACTGTGCACAGCTCCGTAAGTGATGAGGAGGCGGCTGCGTCGTGGCATTGCCGTTGGATTACTAGCCCAGTGAAACCTAGGGTAGTGCTCTGGATTCGAATCCCACCGTGGCAGATGGTGGAATTTGAATTCAGTACCAAGCTGGAATTTAAAAATCATGAAATGATACATATATAAAAAAAATCATCACTTAGGGAAGGGAATCTGCCACCCTGACTTGGTCTGGCCTCAATATCCACATCCTCGGAAATGGCCGAGCAAGACACTTACTGATGGGCAAGATAGCCCAGCCCACAATCCCATGAAAAAATTAAGAAAATAAGTGATCCCCATCAATATAATATCTCTGCTTTCATTCTTCTAGTTAAAAAGTCTCACAACACCAGGTTAAAGTCCAACAGGTTTATTTGGGAGCACGAGCTTTCGGAGCGTTGCTCCTTCATCAGGTGAGTCAAGAGGCAATGCCCCAAAAGCTCGTGCTACCAAATAAACCCGTTCAACTTTACCCTGGTGTTGTCAGACTTCTCACCGTGCCTACCCCAGTCCAACGCCGGCATCTCCATCTCATTCTTCTAGAAATGAATCCCATTTTTTGTTTAGAAATAGGAGCACGAGTAGGCCATTCAGCCCATTGAGTCAGTTCCACCATTCATCATGATCATGGCTGATCTTACAGGCCTCAACTCCAATTTCCTGCCGGATCCCACTTAACCCCTGACCCCTGACCACCGCCACCACACCCCCCCCCCATCAGTCAAACTTTGTCTAACTCAACCTCGAATGTAGTCACTCACCCACAGCCCCAAGTGTTTCAAGTTTATTTATTCGTGTCACAAGTAGCTTACATTAACTTTGCAATGAAGCTACTGCGAAAATCCCCTAGTCCCCATACTCTTCTTCGGGTACACTGAGGGAGAATTTAGCACGGCCAACGCACCCTAACCAGCACGTCTTCCGGACTGTTGGAGGAAACCAGAGTGCCCGGAGGAAACCCACACAGACACGGGGAGAATGTGCAGACTCCGCATGGATAGTGTCCCAAGCCGGGAATCAAACCCGGGACCCTTGCTCTGTGAGACGGCAATGCTAACCACTGTGCCAAACTGCCTCACTCTCTGAGGGAGAGAATTCCAAAGGTTAATGATGCTCTGAGAGAATTATTCCCTCTCATTTTCACATCGAATGATAAAACTCCTATTTTTAAACTATGCCCCTCCCCTCCCAGTCTTAGGCTCCCAGACAAGGGGAAGCGTTCTCTCAGTATCTGCCCTCTCAAGCCCCTTCGGAATCTTACATGTTTCAACAAGGTCACCTTTCCTATTCCGGAATTCCAATAAATGTAGGCCTCACATTTCCTTATGAGGCAATCCCTTCATAATGGGAAATTGAACTGGACTAACCATATAAATACTATGAGAGCAGGTCAGAGGTTGGGAATTCTGCAGAGAGTAACTCATGTCCTGACTCCCAAAGGCCTGCGGACTATCTGCGAGTCAGGAATGTGATGGGACACACTCCCCTTGCCTGGGTAAGCACAGCCCCAGAAACACTCTAGAAGCTTGATATCACCCAGGCTAAAATGGCCCACTCCATTGCACCCCCTCCCCCATCCCCATCCACCACCTTAAACATTCACTCCCACCACATCAACCAACAGTAGCAGCAGTGTTTCCTCAGGAGCAACAGGGGTGGCACAGTGGCACAGTGGTTAGCACTGCTGCCGCACAGCTGCAGGGACCTGGGTTCGATTCCCAGCTTGGGTCACTGTCTGTGTGCAGTTTGCACGTTGTCCCCGTGTCTACATGGGTTTCTACTGGGTGCTCCAGTTTCCTCCCACAGTCCAAAGACATGCAGGTTAGGTGGATTGGCCGTGCTAAATTGCCCTTAGTGTCCAAAGATGTGCAGGTTAGGTGGATTGGTCATGCTAAATTGCTGCTTAGTGTCCAAAGATGTGTGGATTAGATGGATTGGCCATGCTAAATTGCCCTTAGTGTCCAAAGATGTGCAGGTTAGGTGGATTGGCCATGCTAAATTGCCCTTAGTGTCCAAAGATGTGCAGGTTAGGTGGATTGGCCATGCTAAATTGCCCTTAGTGTCCAAAGATGTGCAGGTTAGGTGGTTTGGCCATGCTAAATTACCCCTTAATATGCAAAGGTGTGCAGGTTAGGTGGATTGGCCATGCTAAATTGCCCCTTAATATCCAAAGTTGTGCGGGTTAGGTGGATTGGCCATGCTAAATTGCCTCTTAGTGTCAGGGATAGGGCCTGAGTGGCATTGTGATTGACGCAGGCTCGATGGGCTGAATGGCCTCCTTCTGCACTTGTATGATCTATGATTCTTCTGTGAGGGCAAGGCTGCAACATGGAAACTGAGATGTTGCGAAACAACCTTCCCCCCCCGTCCTTCTCTCTACTCCTCCAGACCTCGGCCAACCGAACCGGAGTGATCCACGCGGCGAGAAAGTTGAAAGCTGGCTTGACCTTTTCATCTTTCGTCCGAACCGTGGCCCCCGACACTGCTTCAGCCCGGTTTAGAGGCTTAGCTCTGACTGCTCATTCAGCCCAGCACTCTCTCCTGTCTGGCTGTCTGTGCAGAAAGGTCAACCAAGGATCCAGCCAAAAATATCCCCCAGAAGGTGCCTGCCATCCTGAGCTGCGAAGTGGAGAACCATGTTGACATCTGGCACACTGTATTTCAATATTCTGCGGGAAAGTAGTCTCTCGCTGTTAGCTCACCGTCCAAATGATAGCTCGCAGTTACAGTTGTGGTACCCATCCAAATTGGATGCTCGCAGCTCAGAAAGAGGCCATTCAGCCCATCATAACCGTGCTAGCTCTCTGGACAAGCAATCCAGCTGTGCCCAGTCCAAGCAGACAGATGTGTTCCACTTGAGCCTCCTCCCAGTCTTCTTCATCTCTAACTCTCCATTTCCCCCTCAAAGGCTAGACTATTATAGAAGTGATTGGCGCAACTTGTGGGCCGAAGGGCCTGTTTGTGCTGTAGTGTTCTATGTTCTATGTTCTACTGGGTGGCATGCCTTATGAGGATAGGTTGAGGGAACTCAGTCTCTTCTCCCTGGAGAGACGAAGGATGGGAGGTGACCTGATAGAGGTGTATAAGATGTTGAGAGGTATTGCTCGGGTGGATTCTCAGAGGCTATTTCCCAGGGCTGAAATGGTCGCTACAAGAGGACACAGGTTTAAGGTGCTGGGGAGTAGGTACAGAGGAGATATCAGGGGTAAGTTTTTCACTCAGAGGGTGGTGGGTGAGTGGAATCGGCTGCCGTCGGTGGTGGTGGAGGCGAACTCGTTGGGGTCTTTTCAGAGTACAGGGGATTTAATAGGATTGAGGGTTATAGGTAGGCCTAGTAGGTAGGGATATGATCAGCGCAACTTGTGGGCCAAAGGGCTTGTTTGTGCAGTAGTTTTTCGATGTTCTATGTTCTATTACCGTGAGGCTATTCATCCAGGAACTCAGCTCATGTTCTGGGGACCCGGGTTCGAATCCCGCCTCGGCAGATGGTGGAATTTGAATTCAATTTTAAAGTATTCTGGAATTAACAATCTACTGATGAAACCATTGTTGGAAAAACCCATCCGGTTCACTAATGTCCTTTAAGGAAGGAAATCTGCCGTCCTTACCCGGTCTGGCCTACATGTGAGTCCAGAGCCACAGCAATGTGGTTGACTCTCAACTGCCCTCGGGCAACTAGGGATGGGCAATAAATGTTGGCCCAGCCAGCGACACCCATGTCCCATGAATGAATTAGAAATAATTCCCTGGGTAGCGAGTTTAGGGGTATCGGAATCGTGGAGAGTTTGAGTGAAGATGAGAGGGGGAAACCCTGTTCTCACTGGTGGAAGAAGCGAGAATCAGAGGGGCACATATTTAATTGGCAAAAAACCAGAAGTAATGACAAGAGGAGAACAAAATATTTCACTCACAAGCAGTTAGGGCCTGGGATTGGCCATCTGTGAATGCGGTGGAAGTACATTTAATCGAGGTATTAGCAAGGGACAGGATTGTCACCTGGGCCTTAATTTTTCACCCATTGGGCCCCCGCGCACTCAACGGGACTGTGAGGAGATACCTCACAGCGCCAGGGACCTGGGTTCGATTCCCAGCCTTGGGTCACTGACTGTGTGGAGTTTGCACATTCTTAGGTGGATTGGCCATACCACGTTGCCTCTTAGTGTCAGGGGGATTAGCTAGGCAAATACGTGGGGTTACAGGGATAGGGTGGGATTGTTGTCGGTGAATGTTCAATGGGCCGAATGGCCTCCTTCTGCATTGCAGGGATTCTATGAATCTATGAAAAATGCACTCCCAGTTACGATCAGCCCCAGAGCGTGATTTCACACTGGGTTCGCCAGTTAACGGGCAGCCAACGCGGAATGTGTGCTCTGAAGTGTAAGCGTTGCTGGAGGGAGGGCAGGGGGACGGGTGGGCAGTAAAGGGTGGGCTCAGAGAATGGCAACGGTGCTGGGGGGGGGGCATTTACGATCCGCTCTCCCAGCAAGCGGCAGTACTGTTCCAATCACAGTCACCCCAGGAGAATGCCGCAAATTCTCTCCAACAAGCAAACGTCAGCGAAACACGTAAAGCCTCAACTTTCATGGTGGCGACGCAATGGTTAGCACTGCTGCCTCACAGCGCCAGGGACCCGGGTTCGATTCCTGGCTTGGGTGACTGTCTGTGTGGAGTTTACATGTTCTCCCCGTGTCTGCATGGGTTTCCTTCCACAGTCTGAAAGACGTACTGGTGAGGGTGCATTGTCTGTGCTAAGTTCTCCCTCAGTGTTACCTGAACAGGCACCAGAACGTGGCAACTAGGGGATTTTCACAGTAACTTCATTGCAGTGTTAATGTAAGCCTACTTGTCACACTAATAAATAAATTTAAGCTTTTAGCTTTATTTCATCCTGGATGTTTTAATCCCGCCTCAGGTTGGGAATGGCGAAAAAACATGGCCACCGCCTTGCCGATTGGCCGTGCAGTTTTCTGCTCGAATTTATTCCCGACTCTCAGGAATAAATTCAAGCCATATTCCCGACTCTCGCAAGCGCCCACAGACTGGAATATTGCTTAACGGTACCACAAACTTAGAACGGGCATCCATAGAACATAGAACATAGAACATTACAGCGCAGTACAGGCCCTTCGGCCCTCGATGTTGCGCCGACCAGAGGAACCAATCTAATGACCCTCTAACCTAAACTATTCCAATGTTATCCAACGTCTTCTCACACGAGTCATGGTCGGGCATACCTGTGCCTAAGCTTCGTAATGTTCTAGCCCCAATCGTGAGCGTGCAGGGGTACAAGGAGAAGTCAAGGGGAGGCGACACTCGTGTTACGTTGCTCCTGCAAAGAGCTGCCACTGGCACGATTGGCCGAGTGGCCTCCTTCCGTACTCTAACTAACCCGTCACCCCGAGTTTCACATCCCCACCCCTCTCAGCGTGAAGAGGTTTCTCCCGAAAGCCCAACGGGATTACTCGCTGAAGATCTTGGAATGGTGGCTTCTGGCTTCGATCTTCCTCACAACATTTGGCCTTGGTTTTACCGGCACGGCTGCCCTGGGGAATCAGGGCGGGCGAGGCTCGTAGAATGGCATTGTCTGCTGGCCTTGGGTGTGATCATCGGGTGGCCGTGTCTGTAAAATTCCAGCCATTCTCTCTTTGCGTCTACTCTATCAGAATCAGAACAGAACATTTTGTTCTTTGTTCAGTTATTGGATGGGAGTTCCGTTGGATAGACCAGCACTTATCCACGGTCCCTAAATTACCCATTAGTAAGATGGTGGTGAGCTGCCATCTTGAACCGCTGCAAGTCCATGTGGTGTAGGTACATCCACATTGATGTTAGGGAAGGAAGTTTCAGAGTTTTGACCCATTAAGGGGCAGGATATCAGTCCCTTTCGCCTATAACAAGCTAACCAAGACGGAAGTTGCAATGTCTGCTGGTAAACAAGAGTCGTGTGGTGACAGACTGAAAGTGCGCAGACTCGGAACAGAGAGACTTTTACTCCTTCACTCAGCTTAGATTCAAGCCCCCACCACCACCCCCCTCACCTCCACGTCCAGCACATGGCCATCCACCTGCCCCCACTCCTCACCCCCCCCCTCCCCCCCCCCCTCCCCCCCCACAGCCCCACCCCCACAATCCCAGGACAGCAATCTCAGAGTACGCTAAAGGGGAGAATCTCACAAGATCCCTCGTCGGTGAGACCCGCTCCTCCGCTTTTCAACTTGTAAAATGTCGGCATGGCATTCTGGGGTGGGCGAGGGCTGACGAGAAATGGGAGATTGGTAAATTCCAGAACCGACAGCCCATCTCCCTAATCTGTTAAATGTAGGATAAAGGGAGAATCAGGTCTGATTTGATTTATCGTTGTCACATGAATTGGGATACAGTGAAATGTATTGTTTCTTGCAAGCAAAGCATACTGTTCAAAGGGAAGAAGGAAAGGCGAGGGTGCAGTGTTACAGTCATAGCCAGAGTGCGCAGAAAGATCAGCTTAATATAAGGTAGGTTCATACAAAAGTCTGACGGCAGCAGGGAAGAAGCTGTCCTTGAGTCCAAAAGAGAAAATGCTGGAAAATCTCAGCAGGTCTGGCAGCATCTGTAAGGAGAGAAAAGAGCTGACGTTTCAAGTTCAGATGACCCTTTTAGTTTTGGCAAAGGGTCACCTGGACTCGAAACATCAGCTCTTTTCTCTCCTTAGAGATGCTGCCAGACCTGCTGAGATTTTCCAGCATTTTCTCTTCTAGTTTCAGATTCCAGCATCCGCAGTAATTTGCTATTCCTGTTCTTGGGTCGGTTGGTACACGACCTCAGACTTTCGTATCTTTTTCCCGATGGAAGAAAATGGAAGAGGGAATGTTCGGGGTGCGTGGGGTTCTTGATTATGCTGGCTGCTTTCCCCAGGCAGCAGAAAGTGTAGACGGAGTCAATAGATGGGAGACTGGTTTGTGTGATGGACTGGGCTATGTTCACAGCCCTTTTGTAATATCTTGCAGTCTCGGTCAAAGCAGGAGCCATACCAAGCTGTGATACATCAGGAAAGGATGCTTTCTACGGTGCATCTGTAAAAATTGGTGAGAGTTGTAGCAGACATGCCAAATCTCTTTAGCCTCCTGAGAAAGTAGAGGCATTGATGGGCTTTCTTAACTATAGTGTCGGCGTGGGGGGACCAAGACAGGTTGTTGGTAATCTGGACACCTGCAAACCTGAAACTGTCATCCATTTCCTCTTCACCCCCTTCGATGTAGACAGAGGCATGTTCTCCTCTACACTTCCTGAAGTCCATGACAATCTCCTTCATTTTACTGACATTCAGGGAGAGATTGTTGTCATCACTGGTTCACCAGATTCTCTGGGGGTATCGAACAGGCAGCGGGATGGGGGTGGGGGAGGGGATGGCAGATCATGCAAAGGTCCAACAGGAGAAGGAGACAGGGTGGATTAGAGTCAAATTTAGGACAGAAATAGAGAGAAGGAAAGATTGGATTAAGAGACTGAGACTGGGCAAAAAGGAGAATAAATACATAATTTTTAATTTTAAAGTTTTAAAGATCTCAAATACAATTTCCCATCTGCAGAAATGAAACCTCACAGTTGAAATTATTCCCTCTTTTGGCCTGGAAGACTGAGCAGCGTTGCATAAGTCTTAATATTAAAACGCTTCTTACACTTGTGAACAGCAGTCTTAACCTCCTTATGCTCTTAAATACCAGCCTTAACCTCCTTATGCTCTTGAATACCAGCCTTAACCTCCTTATGGTCTTGAATATCAGCCTTAACCTCCTTATGCTCCTGAATATCAGCCTTAACCTCCTTATGTTCTTGAATATCAGCCTTAACCTCCTTATGCTCTTGAATACCAGCCTTAACCTCCTTATGTTCTTGAATATCAGCCTTAACCTCCTTATGCTCTTGAATATCAGCCTTAACCTCCTTATGCTCCTGAATAGCAGCCTTAACCTTTGTGTGGCATATTTAATAGGTGGTTAATGCACACAGCCAGTAATATGGAGGGCTGAATAATAGAAACCCTACAGTGCAGAAGGATGCCATTGGGCCCATCAAGTCTGAACCGACCACAATCCCACCCAGGCCCTATCCCCATAACCCCATGCATCTACCCTAGCTAGTCCCCCTGACACTAAGGGACAATTTAGCACTACCTGACCCCCTCATTTTTCAGACTGTGGGAGGAAACTAGAGCACCCGGAAGAAACCCACGCAGGCACGGGGAGAATGTGCAGACTCTGCTCAGACAGTGACCCAAGCCAAGAATCAAACCTGGATCCCTGGCGCTGTGAGGCAGCAGTGCTAACCACTGTGCCACTGCCCATATGTGATAGGTGATTAATGTGTGTAGCCAGTAATTTGTTGAAGCTAATAGGCAAGATTGAGAGAAGCTAGTGTCAGAATAATAGAATGGAGGTAGTGTAACTTGTGGGCAATTTCAAAGGTCGTCTCCTGCCCGCCTTCTGTTTTGAGCGTTCTATTCACTCAAAGCAGCACTCGCGTTAAACTCACTGTGCTTTTCCCAATGAATTCCGGCCTTGGGCAGTAACCTGGCACAACGCTTGGTCTCCTGCTGGCTAACACTTGGGGATGGTTTCACCCCTTTGTTCCCACACCGATCCTTTGGCCATTGGTTCGGACGGGGCTGGTGATTGAGGCAGTTATCAGAAAACCGGTGGGACATCATGAAAGGAAGACAAGGTTATAAAATAGATGGAAAGAGAGGAAAGAAAGACTGGAAAAGCCCGGGGAAATGGAAAAGGCCGAGGAAAGGGGAGGAGGGAGAGAGAGAGTGAGGGAGGGAGAGTGCCGATCTGTGAGCCTCGCCCACCCCCAATTCCAGTAAAATTCCAGCCAGAGTGTCAGAGAGGGGGGAGAGCCAGTGAGAGAGACAGATACAGAGAGACAGAGAGGCAGAGAGAGAGAGAGAGAGAGAGAGAGGCAGAGAGAGAGAGAGAGACAGAGTCAGAGAGAGAGAGAGGCAGAGAGAGAGAGACAGTCAGAGAAACAGATACAGAGAGACAGATAGAGAGAGACAGAGAGACACAGTGAGAGAAACAGATACAGAGAGACAGATACAGAGAGGCAGATACAGAGAGAGACAGAGAGAGACAGTGAGAGAAACAGATACAGAGAGAGACAGAGAGGCAGAGAGAGAGAGACAGAGAGAGAGGCAGAGAGAGAGGGAGAGAGAGAGGCAGAGAGAGAGAGACAGACAGAGAGAGACAGTGAGAGAAACAGATACAGAGAGAGAGAGAGACAGAGAGGCAGAGAGAGACAGACAGAGACAGAGAGAGAGAGAGAGGCAGAGAGAGAGAGAGAGAAACAGATACAGAGAGAGAGAGGCAGAGAGGCAGAGAGAGAAACAGAGAGAAAGAGAGAGACAGAGAGGGGGAGAGAGACAGAGGGAGAGAGAAAGAAAGTGAAAGAGAGCAATACAGGGAGAGAGAGAGAGGGAGAGAGAGACAGAGGCAGGGGGTGCATTAAATGAATAGAGGGAGCCACAAAGAGAGGGAAAGGCCTAGGGAGGGAGGGAGAGTCAGAGCGAAAGAGAGAGAGAACGGGGCACAGGGGCAGAAAAAGGGAGATAGATCAAGGAAGAGTCAGAGAGGGTAGACAAATGAAGCAAGAACAAGAGAGAGAAAGAAGGAGTCAGAGAGGGGGAGAGAGCAAGAGTGGGAGTAAGAGAGAGACAGAAAATTAGAATGAGAGAGAGAGAGAGAACCAGAGACAGAGGGTAAGCCACAGAAATAGAGGGAGCCACAGAGAGAAGTATAAAGAGAGAGAGAGAGGGAGAGCCAGAGATTGTGAGAGAGGCAGGAATAAAGAAATACAGAAAGGAAGAGCCAGAGAGACAGAGAGACAGGCAGGGAGAGGCAGACAGAGATGGAGAGCCATAGATATATATTGAGATAGAGAGACTAGGAGGGCGAAGCTAAAATTCCTAGCTTTCTAGAGAAAGAGAGAGACAGACAAACAAACAGAGAGGGAGAATCAGAGAGATAAATAGAGAGAGACACAGTAAGAAATCTCACAACATCAGGTTAAAGTCCAACAGATTTATTTGGTAGCATGAGTTTTCGGACCCTGAAGAAGGAGCAGGAAGAGAGAGACCGAGAGACAAAAGAAACAGAGAGGTAAACAGATAGGGACAGGCAGAGGGCAACAGGCAGAGAGGGCGAAAGAGCCATAAATAGATATATATTGAGATAGAGAGTCAGAGAGGGAAAATCAGAGAAGTGAATAGAGAGCCAGACAGAGAGAAAGAAACAAACAGGGAAAGAGAGAGAGAGAGAAAGAGACAGACAGAGAGACAGAAAGAATGAGACGGACGGAGAGAGAAAGACAGACAGAGAGAAAGAGAGGGTGAATAGAGATAGAGAGCCAGAGAAGCAGACAGAGAGGGAGAATCAGAGAGCAATAGAGATTGTTCGAGAGAGAGGGGGGAGATCTCTATCCTTCTCTTTTTTCCCTTTATCTGCTCTGAATTTCCAGCATTCTCATTTGCAGAGTTTCAGCTCTCTGCTTGTCTGCTCTGAAACTCCCTCAGCTGAGATCCTGCAGTGGGAGTGATTGTGGATATTAATGCACATTTTGTCCATTAACAAATATGAATTTAACAGGTTGATGGCTTTTTACATTTCAATTTTATTATCCACTCTGAAGCAGTCACTCCGAGAATTCCCTCAGGTAAAACTGTCTATTATCCAAATCATGGCTGTGTGCAAATGAGCAGTGGAGCTGCATTCCATCACTTTGCTTTGTGTTGGTTCCCAGTGTTCCTGATCGATGGGATACAGAATGTTCAAAATGACCCCGTTCCACCATGGCTGTACCTCCGACCCATTAAAGTATATTTATTTATTAGTGTCACAAGTAGGCTTACATTCACACTGCAATGAAGTTACTGTGAAAATCCCCCAGTCACCACATTCCAGCACCTGTTTGGGTACACTGAGGGAGAATTTAGCACGGCCAATGCACCCTAACCAGTACATCTTTCGGGCTGTGGGAAGAAACCGGAGCACCTGGAGGAAACCCACGCAGGCACGAGGAGAACGTGCAGACTCCACACGGACAGTGACCCGAGCTGGGAATCAAACTTGGGTCCCTGGTGCAGTGAGGCAGCAGTGCGAACCACTGTGCCACCGTGCCACTCCAGCCCCACATAGAGGAGGCAGTCCTGGCTAACCTTTGTCCTATTGCTATGTCACTGAGATCTGTAGAGCCTGAACAGTCTTGACAAGGTGGGCCTGGAAAGAGTGTTTCCTCTTCTGGGTGAACCCAGAGCTAGGGGAGCACTGTTTTAAAATGAAGACTCACCCTTTTAGGACAGAGATAAGGAGAACTCTCTGCCTCAGAAAATGATGTAGGCAGAACCGTAAAATCCCTACAGCCCATCAAACCTGCACCAAACCTCCCACCCAGGCCCTTATCCCCATAACTCTACATTTTTACCCTGCTAATTTCCCTGACGCTCAGGGGCAATTTAACATGGCCAATCCACCTAATCTGTAACACCTTTGGACACTAAGGGACAATTTAGCATGGCCAATCCACCTAATCTGTAACATCTTTGGACACTAAGGGACAATTTAGCATGGCCAATCCACCTAATCTGTAACACCTTTGGACACTAAGGGACAATTTAGCATGGCCAATCCACCTAATCTGTAACACCTTTGGACACTAAGGGACAATTTAGCATGGCCAATCCACCTAATCTGTAACATCTTTGGACACTAAGGGACAATTTAGCATGGCCAATTCACCTAACCGGCACATCTTTGGACACTAAGGGACAATTTAGCATGGCCAATCCACCTAACCCGCACATCTTTAGACACTAAGGGACAATTTAGCATGGCCAATCCACCTAACCTGCACATCTTTAGACACTAAGGGGCAATTTAGCATGGCCAATCCATCTAACCGGCACATCTTTAGACACTAAGGGGCAATTTAGCATGGCCAATCCACCTAACCCGCACATCTTTGGACACTAAGGGGCAATTTAGCATGGCCAATCCATCTAACCGGCACATCTTTAGACACTAAGGGGCAATTTAGCATGGCCAATCCACCTAACCCGCACATCTTTGGAATGTGAGAAGAAACCCGAGCACCCGGAGGAAACCCACGCAGACACGGGGAGAATGTGAAAACTCCACATAGACAGCGACCCGAGGCTGGAATCGAACCTGGGTCCCTTGCGGCGTGAGAGAGCAGTGCTAACCACTGTGCCACCGTGCAGTCCACAATCGCCAGGAGCGATTAAAGTCTGGCTCATAGCCGAGTGATTTGCCAGTGATACCCACGACCATGAATAAATAAATAAAAAGGTAGAAAAAAAGCAGGCACCTTGTATAGACCGAATGGCCTCTCTCCTTGTAGTAAATCGCACAATTTAATTTTCCTTTTTGCATGTGTAATGGACGGCGAAAACCCTTCCATGAATATTATTACCCATCAGGAATGTGGCTGAGGCTACCAACATGTGAAATAAGAGCAGATGTAGGCCATTCGGCCCCTCAAGCCTACTCCCCCTCTCAATAAAGATCAGTTTGTGTTTTCGAACTCCACTTTCCACATTGACCACACCCCACCCTCCTCCCGCCCTGCTAACCTTTGATTCTCTTGCCTAACAAGAATCTATCTACCTCCACTGTGAAAATACTCAGTATTTCAGTAGGTGGCACAGTGGTTAGCACTGCTGCCTCACAGCGCCAGGGACCCGGGTTTGCTTCTAGCCTCGGGTGACTGTCTGTGTGTGGAGTCTGCACGTTCTCCCCGTGTCTGCATGGGTTTCCTCCGGGTGCTCCCGTTTCCTCTCAAAGATGTCTGGGTTAGGAGGATTAGCCGTGCTAAATTGTCTCTGTGTGGTACTTTCAGGGGTGGCACGGTGGCACAGTGGTAAGCACTGCTGTCTCAGAGCGCCAGGGGCTCGGGTTCGATTCCTGGCCTCGGGTGACTGTCTGTGCGGAGTCTGCACATTCTCCCCGTGTCGGCATGGGTTTCCTCCTGTTTCCTCCCACAGTCCGAAAGTCGTGCTGGTTAGGCTGCATTGGCCATGCTAAATTCTCCCTCGGTGAAACCGAACAGGTGCCGGAGTGTAACTAGGGGATCTTCACACTAACTTCATTGCAGTGATACGTAAGCCTACTTGTGACACTAATAAATAAACTTCTCAAACCTCAGTGTGGCTGATCAGATGGCAATTATATTCCGTGCAGAATAAGGGACCCTCCTGGGTGATTAGGGCAAAAACATTGGCTGGAATTTTACCAACACACCTGCCCCGGAATCGGGGTGGGCCAGGCTCACGGAACAGAATTCTCCATTGGCCTCAGTCGGAATTTTACCAGCCTCGGCCGAGCAAAGTTATAACATCCCGCCATTGAGTGCAAGGGATTAATGACATGGAGGGACTCAGAGAGACACTGGAGGTCTGACCTTCTCAAGACGGAGCCTAATTTTGTTGGCTTTGCCCTTTCGCTTGTGCTGCTGTTTTTGAAAATACACAGCGATACTTCAGACATCGATATCCCTTCACCCTCCGACAAATTGAGTCATCCCTGCCTTGTCGAGCTTGACAGCTGACTCACTCGCTTGAGGAAGCATTCCTACTCACAAAGCAGCGAGAACACTTTGCTTTTGCGACATGCAAAGTACATCTCTAAAATGGAGAGCAGAGCAAGGAGACAGGCAGAAGGAATGCGGGAGGGATTGGGGAAATAATTATTGAATTATAGAATCCTTAAAGGACAGAAGAAGGCCATTCGGCCCATCAAACCTGCACTGACCACTCTCCCACGCAGACCCAAATCCCATAACCTCTCTGACACTAAGGGTCAATTTTAGCACGGCCAATCAATCTAACCCGCACATCTTTGGACTGTGTGAGGAAACCGGAGCACTCAGAGGAAACCCACGCAGACACGGGGGGACCATGCAGACTCCGCACAAATGACACAATTCTAGAATTGAACCCCTGGCCCCAGGCGCTGTGAGGCAGCAGTGCTAACCACCGTGCCACTCAAATCAATATGAGCCTCATCACACACTGTGGGAGAATTTAGCATGGCCAATGCACCCTAACCCGCACGTCTTTGGACTGTGCGAGGAAACTGGAGCACCCGGAGGAAACCCATGGAGACACGGGGAGAACGTGCAAACTGCAGACAGACAGCGACCCTAGGCCATAACTGAATGCAGATCCCTGGCTCTGTGAAGCAGCAGTGCTAACTCATAATGGGGCAGTGAGGGAGAGAGCAGCGCAGGGAGAGAATATTTCAGAGATGGGGAGGGATTTCTTCTCCCAGAGGGGAGTGAATCTGTGGAACTCTTTCCCACGGGGGGCTGCAGAGGCTGGGTCATTAAGTATGATCAAGGCTGAGATAGACAGATTTTTAATCAGTAAGGAAATCGAACATAAAGCGGGAAAGTGGAGTTAAGGATTATCACCTCAAATCAGCCATGATCTCTTTGAATGGCAGAGCCATTCGATGGGCCGAATGGCCTACTTCTGCTCCTATGTCTTCTGGTCATTTGGTTATAGAGAGAATGGTACAGGAAGAGAATGGGATGTAAAGTGAATACAAGTGAACTGCGTGGAGGCGATGGCCTAGTGGTACTATCGCTAGATTATTACTCCAGAAATCTCAGCTAATGTTCTGGGGACCCGGGTTCGAATCCCGCCACGGCAGAGGGTAGAATTTGAATTCGATTAAAAAAAATCTGGAATTAAAAATCTCCTGATGACCATGAATCCATTGTCGGGGAAAAAAAAAACCCATCTGGGTTCACTAATGTCCTTTAGGGGAGGAAATCTGCCGTCCTTACCTGGTCTGGCTGACATGTGACTCCAGAGCCACAGCAACTACACTCCAAGGGGCAACTAGGGAAGGGCAATGAAAGAGTGAAAAAAGAAAGCAAACCAAAAGAGAAAGTGTTGGAAAATGTCAGCAGGTCTGGCAGCTTCTGTGAGGACAGAAAAGAACTGAGGTTTCAGAGTCCAGATGACCCTTTGAGCTTTGACAAAAGGACCATCTGGATTCGAAGGGTAGATTTCAACCAGCACATCCACACGAGGTTCGTCCGATCTTGCCCGCGGCCAAAGGAGAATGCCGTTCTCCGAGCCTTTGCCCAGAATCAAGACTGGCGTGCCGGTAAAATTCCAGCCGAAACCTCAGCTCTTTTCTCTCCTTACAGTCGCTGCCAGACCTGCTGAGATTTTCCAGCATTTTTTTTGTCTCTCTTTTGGTTTCAGATTCCGGCATCCGCGGTAATTTGTTTTTTTTTTAAAGAAAAACAGGAAGCAAGGTAGAAATGGGAGAAAAAGAGGGATGCAGAATTAAATCTTCCATTGAACAAGTTAGTCCTGACCTTCACTCCAGCGCGTCACGTTTTTAAGACCCGTCACATTTCCCCCTCGCTTGATGAAGTGTCATATTGGAGGCAGGATGTAAACTCTGCTCCTCTCTCCCCAGACGCCGCGTGGCCCGCTGAGATTTTCCAGCAGCTTATGATGTTATTTCAGATTTCCTGCCTCTGCTGTATTTTGCTCTCTGCGCTATTTTAAGCGTCTCTTTGAACTGTTATTCCCAGGGTTTGTGAAGTTGAGGGGCTGTGCTACATTAGTGATTATGTCAGTGTCACAACGACGAGGTGGAAACCAACGCCAATCAGTCAGATGGATTTTCTTCCCCCCCGCCCCCCCCCCCTCAGAATTTGGCACCAGTCCACCATCGACTCCGAGATTACAGGAAACTTGCCGGCTGTGTAATTCTGGGAAGTAACTCAGCCCTTGGCATGAGACAGTGATCCATCAAGGTTGTATCACAAAGTAAAGATGCGCTCAGCGTCCCCTAGCCACAGCTCCTCCTAATCATATGCTGCCCTGCTCACTCGCAGTACTACTTTAGGTGGACTGGCCATGTCAAATTGCCCCTTAGTGACTAAAGATGTGCAGGTTAGGTGGACTGGCCACACTAAATTGCCCTTTAGTGCCCAAAGGTGTGCAGGTTAGGTGGATTGGCCATGGTAAACTGTTCCTTAATGCCCAAAGATGTGCAGGTGAGGTGGATTGGCCATGCTAAATTGTCCCTTAGTGTCCAAAGATGTGCAGGTGAGGTGGATTGGCCATGCTAAGTTGTCCTTTGGTATCCAAAGATGTGTAGGTTAGGTGGATTGGCCATGCTAAATTGCCCCTTAGTGTCCAAAGATGTGCAGGTTAGGTGGATTGGCCATGCCAAGTTGTCCCTTAGTGTCCAAAGATGTGTGGTTAGGTGGATTGGCCATGCTAAATTGTCCCTTTGTGTCCAAAGATGTGCAGGTTAGGTGGATTGGCCATGCTAAATTGCCCCTAAGTGACCCTACTGACAGCAGCTCAGATTTTTCATTCTCTAAGTGACTCCAATGGGTTCACTCTCATATCATCTGTGGTAGCACATGGAGTCTCTGTTATCTTCAATGGAGTGGTATCTCAGGCTATTTTTAACCAATGGTCTTCATCTCTCATGGAGTGAGATGCCTAAATACCTTGGTGTACTATTGCAAATTACCTCATTTTCTTTTTATTTATGCATGGGATATGATTGTCATTGGCTAGGCCTGCATTTGTTGCCCATCCCTCATTGCCCTTGGCAGAGAGCTCCTTTCTCAAAGTGCTGCAGTCCATGTGGTGTAGGTACACCCACAGTGCTGTTAGGGAGGGAGCTCCAGGATTTTGAGCCAGCGACGGCGAAGGAATGGCCGATGTATTTCCAACTCAGGATGGGAAGTGGCTTGATGGGGAACTTCCACGTGATCGTGTTATCGTGCGTCTGCTTCCCTTGCCCTTCTGGATGGTAGCAGTCATGGGTTTGGCAGGTGCTGCCTAGGGAGCATTGGTCATCTTGTAAAAGGTACACACACGGCTGCTACTGAGTATCGTTGGTGAAGGGAATGAATGGGAAAGAGGTGCCAATGAAGGCGGTTACTTTGTCCTGGATGGTGCCGAGCTTCGTGAGTGTTGTTGGAGCTGCACCCATCCAGGCAAGTGGAGAATACTCCATCACACTTGGACCTTGTAGGTGGTGGACAGGCTTTGGGAAGTCAGGAGGTGAGTAACTTTCTGGAGAATTCCCACCCTTTGACCTGCTTTGGGAGCCACAGGATTTATATGGTTGGGTCCAGTTCAGTTTCTGGTCAATGGTAACCCCCAAGAGTGAGGGAGTCAGTGATGGTAATGCCGTTGAATGACAAGGTGAGTTTAATCCTAAAAGTGCCAGGATTTTTTTTTGCACCTATGTTGTAAGATTATTAATCCAGGAATAAAAGGTGTGGTGACAGTTAGCTAGCTGGCTACAAAACAGAAAGTAAAGATTAAATCTAGATACACAGCCTGACAAATGATGGCAGGGGCGATGGTCTCGTGGTATTATTGCTAGACTATTAATCCAGACGCTCAACTAATGTTCTGGGGGACCTGGGTTCGGATCCCACCACAGCAGATGGTGGAATTTGAATTCAATAAAAAATATGTGGAATTAAGAATCTTAATGACCATGTAACCATTGTCAATAGTCGGAAAAGCCCATCTGGTTCACTAATTACGGAAGGAAATCTGCCATCCTTGCCCGGTCTGGCCTACATGTGACTCCAGAGCCACAGCAATGTGGTTGACTCTCAACTGCCCTCTGAAATGGTCTGGCAAGCCACTCAGTTCAAGGGTAACTGGGGGTGGGCAATAAATGCTGGCCAGCCAGTGACGCCCACATATGAATTTTAAAATTCCACAGGGAATTGGGGACTGGGACCATGATTGTTCACTATTTATATCATGCTTTGGGGGGAAATAGGTTCAAATCCCGCCACAACAGCAAGTGGAATTTAAATTCAATGAATAAAACCAGGGATTGGTGAAGGCGAGCGAGCAAAAAATTATAATTGATTGTCGGAAAAACCCATCTGGTTCACTAATGCCCCTTTTAGGGAAGGAAATCTGCCGTCCTTACCCGGTCTGGCCTACATATGACTCCAGAGCCACAGCAATGTGGTTGACTCGTAAATGCCCGCTGAAATAGTGTGGCAAGCCACACAGTTCAAGGGTAATAAAGGATGGGGAACAAATGCTGATCCAGACAGCGATACCCACACCCCATAGACAAATAGAGAAATAAATAAATGGGGGTGGTGAAGGGGCGGGGACGGGGGGATCGCGTCTACATGGTAAATATAGAGGCTGACCATGGGAGGAAGTAGGAAAAACTTGCAAGTGATCAGTAAATGGGGTTTCAATACAGAGTTATGAATGGGGATATATTTTGGTAGGGAGGACAAGGTCACACACTCCCTGGGAAGGAAATATCTGAGGGGAGGAAAGCAGCACTGCTGCCTCACAGTGCCAGGGAACCGGGTTCGATTCCCAGCCTCGGGTCACTGTCTGTGTGGAGTTTGCACATTCTCCCCGTGTCTGTGAGGGTTTCCTCCAGTTTCCTCCAAAGATGTGCAGGTTAGGTGGATTGGCCATGCTAAATTGCCCCTTAGTGTCCAAAGATGTGTAGATTATGTGGATGGACCATGTTAAATTGCCCCTTAGTGTCCAAAGATGTATAGGTTAGGTAGATTGGCCATGCTAGATTGCCCTTTGGTGTCCAAAGATGTGCAGGTTAGGTGGATTGGCCATGCTAAATTGCTCCTTAGTGTCCAAAGATGTGCAGGTTAGGTGGCTAAATTGCTCCATTGAATCAGCACAGACTTTCTGACAGAGCACCATGCACTATCTCCACAACCCCATGTATTCACCCCACTAATCCCCCCAACCTGCACATGTTTGGACTGTAGGAGAAAAACGGAGCCCCCGGAGGAACCCACGGGTGGGATTTTCCGGTTTTGGGACAAGCGCAGCTGGAAACCCCCACCCAGAGGATGAGCCATGATTCTATTGAATGGCGGTGCAGGCTCAATGGGCCGAATGGCCTGCTCCTGCTCCTGGTTTCTATGTTTCGGGGGAAAGGCTGAAATATCGGGGGAGAACAATTGATGGAGTCAAATGGCAAATGTGGAGCACAGCATGTTGTGCCAACAGCCTGTTTCTGTGCTGTAAATACTCTGTAACGTCTTACAATAACCATGGCATGATCATACTACACCACCCTACGCTGGGGAAAGGACGCCCACATTTACTGGGGAGTCAAGAAATAGGGAACACAGTTTAGAAATGGAGATGAGCTTCTCTCAAGGAGTCGTTAGTCTTTTGAATTCTCTTCAACAGAGAACTGGGCTGTAGCATAGAAAATAGGAGGAGGCCATTCTGCCCTTCGCACCTGCTTCACCATTCAACTAGACGGTGACTTTTTTATTCATTCAGGGGACATGGGTGTCGCTGGCTGGGCCAGCATTTATTGCCCACCCCTAGTTGCCTGGGGGCAGTTGAGAGTCAACCACATTGCTGTGGATCTGGAGTCACATGTAGGCCAGACCGGGTAAGGACGGCAGATTTCCTTCACTGAAGGGAACCAGATGGATTTTTCCGACAATCGGCAATGGTTTCATGGTCCCAGTGGATTCTTAATTCCAGATTTGTTTTTTATTGAATTCGAATTCCTTCATCTGCCGTGGTGGGATTCGAACCCGGGTCCCCAGAACATTAGCTGAGTTTCTGGATTAATAGTCTCGCAATAGATAATACCACTAGGACATCGCCTCCCTCAATTTCTTTATTTTTTTGCCCCTGATCTTTGATTAGGACATTAGAACATAGAAACCCTACAGTGCAGAAAGAGGCCCTTCAGCCCATCGAGTCTGCACCGCCCACAATTCCACCCAGGCCCTATCTCCAAATCCCTACATATTTACCCTCTAATCCCTCTAACCTACACATCCCAGGACACTAAGGGGAAATTTTAGCATGGCCAATCAACCTAACTCGCACATCTTTGGACTGTGGGAAGAAACCGGAGCACCCAGAGGAAACCCACGCAGACACGAGGGGAATGTGCAAACTCCACACAGACAGTGACCCGAGCCGGGAATCGAAACCAGGTCCCTGGAGCTGTGAAGCAGCAGTGCTAACCACTGTGCTACCGTACCGCCCAATTAGTGTCACAAGTAGGCTTACATTAACACTGCAATGAAGTTACTGTGAAAATCCCCCAGTCCCCACACTCCAGCGCCTGTCCAGGTTACACTGAGGGAGAATTTAGCATGGCCAATGCACCCTAACCAGCACGTGTTTCCAACTGTGGGAGGAAACCGGAGCACCCGGAGGAAACCCACGCAGACACGGGGAGAATGTGCAAACTCCACACAGACGGTTAGGAATTGAACCCAAGTCCCTGGCGCTGTGAAGCAGCGGTGCTAGTCATGGTGCCAGCGTGCCACTTTATCGGATAAAATGTGGGAGAATAAAGCCCAACAACATCTTCCACAGAACTTGAATCCTGCCACGGCAGATGATGGGATTTGAATTCAATAAAAAAAATCTGGAATTACAAACCTACTGAAACCATTGTCAGAAAAACCCATCAATGTCCGTTAGGGAAGGAAATCTGCCATTCTTACCCAGTCTGGCCTACATGTGATTCCAGAACAACACGTAGAGGCCAGCTCCACTAATAACTTTGAATCTGATCGATATATTTTTGGCTGAACAAGGTTATTGAACCAATAGGAAATCCATGCAGGGTGTAAGGTGCTAAAGGGCTGAATGGCCTCCTCCCAGTTCCCAAGAACCCAACGTCAGTGCTCACACAGCAGGAATCATCTGACAATGGTCGGGAGAGGTAGATAAATTCTTTATTCTCTTAGTTAATCGCACAGTTTCAATCAATCGATTGAAGGATTAGTGGGGTTTGACGGAAGATGTTTTCTCCCAAAGGCTGGTCGGGATCTGGAGCACAAACCAAAATCTTGCTGTCGTTTACACCAGCAGGTTCACACAGTCCCACCAACGGCGCAACCCCTGCTGCGGGTTCCCCAGTGGTGAGAGGTCCATTCAACAGGAAACCCTATTAACAACAGGACCATAATCTCCCAGCGAGTACCCGCCATCTCCCGCTGCCGTGAAACACACCGCAGAGAGGGAAGAGAATCCCACCCACAGGGTGGTCAAGGCAAAAAATGTTCAGTACTTGGAAAAATGCTTGAGATGCCAGAACCTACTGGGCCTATGGACCAAGGTTGGATGGCTCTTTTATTTTGTTCAATGTGCGATGTTCTGGAGATGGGGCAAGGAAGGTGGGCCTAGGTAAGATATTCTGTCGGAGAGTCAGTGCAGACGCAATAGCCTCCTTCTACACTGTAAGGATTGTATGGTTCTATAGAACCAAGGAAGTCCAGTTTTAACGCCCAAGCAAGACACGTTTATCACACCTCAAGTCTTACGTTATTCAGGCGTTGTAGCCCAATACATTTTCTGACGGGAATCTCACGGACATGTTAACGAATTAGGACCAACTGCAAATGAGCTTAGGAATTTGATACCATGCAATACACAATAGATTATTATCTTGTGCCTGGTAGGATTGGCCATGCTAAATTGCCCCTTAGTGTTCAAAGATGTGTCGATTAGGTGGATTGACCATGCTAAATTGTTCCTTAGTGTCCAAAGATGTGTAGGTTATGTGGATGGGCCATGCTAAATTGCTCCTTAGTGTCCAAAGATGCGTAGATTAGGTGGATTGGCCATGCTAAATTGCCCCTTTGTGTCCAAAGATGTGTAGGTTAGGGAGATTAGTGGGGTAAATACATGGGATTGTGGAGATAGCGCATGGATAAGGTGCTCTGTCGGAAAGTCCGTGCTAACTCGATGGGTCGAATAACTTCCATTTGGACTGGGGGGGGGGGGGGGGGGGAGTTCTAAGATTTTAAGGTGCAATTTAGCATGGCCAATCCACTTAACCGGTACATTTTTGTGACTGTGAGAGGAAACTGGAGCACCACGCCAACATGGGGAGAATGTGCAATATCCAAAGACAGTGACCCGAGGCCAGAATCAAACCCAGGTCCCTGGCGCTGTGAGGCAGTAATGCTAACCGCTGTGCCACCGTGCCATACTGGTAGATTTTGTTTGGGTTCCATCGGCAGAGACAACCTTTGCAGAATGCTTTGCGAGCGAACGATGCCAACCATATTGCCGCAGCTTTGTATGGAAATAGCCATTGGTTGGTCGTGGGTTCCTCATTAAAGGGATCCCATACCGAGTCGCAGAGGCACAACTTTGGAATGGGCCCTGGAATGGACCAATTCCCCAATCCCACGTCGCAGGGGATGAAGCTTGTTCATTCTGGCCAGGCCTATTCTTGGTGGCTTGGCCATGCGGCCTTCATTCCCATTCATCCCCCAGCCATCACTATTCCCCTCATAACCAAAAGAATGCTCAAAATAACAGTTGGTTCAACTGTGTTGGTTGTTCCCCGGAGTGTTTGGTAGCAGCAGCCACGGGGAGATGACCCATCATTGGCAATCCTGCAGAGTTGGTGTTGATTGTAGAGATGGACGTTTCTTGCTGCGATGGGCAGGCCGTATTCAGAGAGAGAGCGAGAGAGAGTGGGTGGCAGCTAGCTTTGACCTTAAGCGCGCTGTTCTCGCGAGACAGCATTGCCCTACCAACACCAAGGCCGACCCTCTCTTGCGTTATGGCAGCTGGGGCAGGAGGCATTGCTTTCTGAGGGTGGCCAATTGCCCTGAGGTTCCGCGGGCTGGCCAAGGAACAGATTCCGGTCTCAGGCAGAACCCTGACGACAAGGCCAACGCCCCTGGCGTTTCCTTGGCACCGCTGGCGTCTCCCAGGGTACGCGGATCCGGTCAAACCTACCAGAACGGACAGAGCCCCCACCCCCCCCAACCCCAAAGCTGTGCCCTTCTCAAGCGCTCGGAATCCATGTCAGCCAATTTTCCCACTCCCCAAGCCCACTGTACCCCTCATGACATGGCCTGCATCACCGTATTTTAAGGGAGGGGCCATGTCGAAGAAAATAAAGTCCACCAAAATCCGATAGGTGGGTAATTGTATGCCCTGTTTCATGTGGGGGGGGGGGTAGCTTGGTTTGTGGGGGTGTGTGGGGGACAGCTCTTGTTCAAATAAAATTGTGAAAATTTCCTTTTGCGAATATATTCTGAAATACGTGCACACACTCACACACACGCTCTTACACACTCTCTCACACACACACTCTTACACACTCTCACACACACACACACACTCTTACACACTCTCTCACACACACTTACACACTCTCACATACACACACTCACACACACTCTTACACACTCTCTCACACACACTTACACACTCTCACATACACAGACTCACACACACTCTTACACACTCACACATTCTGTCTCACAGGCACCCACACACACTTTCACACACATACTCACACTCACACACACTCTTACACATTCTTACGCACTCTCACACATTCTCTCTCACGCACACTCTCACACTCACTCTCACATAGATACACATGCACAGATATACATGCACTAATACATGCACACACGCATTCACACGTGCACAGACATACACACACTCACGCACACAATCACACACACATTCACACACATATGCATACAGACATATACACACACACACAGACATACACACTCACACACACACATACACACAGTCACTCACACAGATGCACATTCTTATGCACACATTCAGAAACATATGCACACAGACATACACACCCTCACAGACACACATATGCGTACACACACACACACACACAAAAAGAACTCTACACTGCAGGTGGAAAGAACTACTGCATTCCCCATAAATCAGTTGGGGTTGGAGGGAGGGAGGGAGGGAGGGAGGATAGTGGGGAGGGCTGCTGAATGTTAAAGGCAGGTTTCGTCACTGCATCCTCCATGAGGGAGCGACCAATCAGGCACCACGCTCCCCCCTAACAGATGGGCACATAAAGAGTGGCGAGGCAGAGAGCAGAACCACTCAGCATAAAGCTGGAAGGCAGCGAAAGCAGAAAACTGAACGGCTGGAAGGACTAGCAGCATCCCAAACTAGTGCTTTTTTTTTTAAAAATTTATTTTGAGTCTGCCAGTGTGCGCGCGTGCGAGGGTGTGAGTGAGTGTGTGTGCGCGCGCGTGTGTGTGTGTGTGTGTGTGTCTGTGTGTGTATATGTGTCGTGTGCACGCACGCGCCTGTGTGCAACACCGTATGTACATCGGAAGCCATCCGAAGACAGAAGAGTAAATAAGACCTTAACAACTGTGCTCCTTTGCTACTCATTCCTATTCCCGAGAAGATAGACAGCGGGACTGGACTTTAAGAATACGTCTCCCTGCACATTAAGAATGGTCACAGTAGGTATTTGGTTTTTATTTCTCCTTGCGGTCTGACCCTCCC
>NC_137356.1:9769356-9779356 GCF_965287045.1 Carcharhinus amblyrhynchos
ACCCGCCCTCCCGATTTCCATGTCCCCCAGCATTCAGCCCCCATCGAACGATTGCGAACGAAAGCCCAGCTCTCCTGAGGAGGAGGTGGTGGTGGTGGTGATGGGGGGGAAACACAGGGAGGTGCTGGGGAAGTGGTGGGGGGGGGGGGGGGAGAGGAAGCGTAACAGAGATATAAAAATAGGTAACGACGCTACGATTTTGAGCGCGACAGCCCACCGAGCGAGCGACCACGGTGAAGGAATTTTATTCATCGACCGAACGTGATGGCAATTTAACACGACACGCAAAGGAAAAACCTCGTATCTTTTCCCCGCTGAATGCACAGCATAAGAGACCCATTCTGTTGTATTATTGCAATCGGAGTTGCGGACGGCTGGGGAGGGGAGGGTGGGGGGGAGGGTGGGGGGGGGTTGGTGGGCGGGAGGGGGGACGTGAGCTTACGGATCTGCACGGAGCTCGCCTCATTCAGCTGGTTATTTATTGCACCCAGCGGAAAAATGCAAAGTTCCGGAGACCTAACACAATCCGATTTTCATTCCCAAACCGTCACTCGACTGCTTCGGGCAGCCCCCCCGCCCCCCCCACCCCCCTCCACCCCCACACACACCCCAACGCCCCCCCCCACCCCCCCACCCCCGCACCCCCCACCACCCCCATCCCATCCCCAACCCCTCACTTTCCACCCCCGACTGGCGATTACCCCAGATTTAACATTCCAGAGCGGTTTCCATCAGAGAAAGAGACAAGAAAAAGGAAAGGGGATGTAATGGGGAGGGGGGTGGGGGGGTGGGGGGGGGGGGGGGAGGTGGGGGGGTGTGCGGGAGGGGGGGGGGAGGCTGAGGATGCGAAGGGTGTCAGATTGGACGGGGTGGGGGGGGGGGAAGGTAGCGTTCCAAGGATATTGCAATTTTAGCATCGGTGGATTCGGGGTGATTGGGGGTGGTGGGGGGGTCGGCGAGTGCTGCTGGTGGTGGTGGGGGGGGGGGGGTCGAGTGCTGCTCGTGGTTTTTGGGGGGGGGGGGGGCGGGTGATTTGTTCGGATTTATTTGACGCAGGCCACCATTGGTGCGTTTTTAAATATGGATTGGCTTCACGCCCGGCTGCCTCTGAGATCCGACGCAGCTTCTAACAAAGCCGCAATTTGCCAGCTCCTGAGAGCTCGCGTCCCCGTTCCTCACCCCCCCCCCCCAACCTTCCAACTGCACCCCTCCCCACTCACACTGTCCACCCTTCCCTCTCCCCGATTCTCCCCCCATCTCCCTCACCGCTCCCCCCTTACTCTACCCCTCCCACCCACACTCCACCCCACCAACTGCCCCCCTTACGCCATCCATCCCTCCCTCCGATTTCTCCCCCACTACCGTGTCGACCCCTCCCTCCGATTCCCCACCCACCCCTACACCACCCCTCCCTCCCCTCGCCCACCCCCTTACCCTCGCCACCCCACCAGCTGCCCTCCCTTACGCTGTCCACCCCGCCCTCGCTCCCTCCCATTTCCCAATCCCCACCCCCGCCCTCACTCTGTGGATACGTGTTTGGAGGCTGAGGGAGGAGGGTGGGGCGAGGAGGGTGGGGGAGAGGTCGGAATGTGGATCCAGCAGGTTTGACTGCCGCGAATCCCCAGTGGATCCCCCAGGC
Source organism: Carcharhinus amblyrhynchos (assembly GCF_965287045.1). NCBI lineage: Eukaryota > Metazoa > Chordata > Chondrichthyes > Carcharhiniformes > Carcharhinidae > Carcharhinus > Carcharhinus amblyrhynchos. Next base: position 9,770,996 of record NC_137356.1, read on the forward strand.
ACCATCGCATCAAAATTTATTTTTATTTAAATCGATGAAAATAGTGTTGGTCCGATGCGTACCGGAGACAGACACACACACTCACACACGCTCACGCACACACAGACACACACACTCACACACGCTCACGCACACACAGACACACACACGCTCACACACACACACGCACATAGACACACACACACACTCACACACACACACGCACACACACATGCACACAAACACACGCACACACAGACACTCGCACACAGACATACACTCATACACACATGCACACCCAGACACACACACACACACTCCCACATACGCACAAACAGACACATGCACACAGACACTCACAACACATGCACATGTACACACACACACACACGCATGCGCATGCACCCACAGACACATACACACACACTCACACAAATACACACACACACTTGCACACACACATATACACACATGCACACACACTCACACACACACACTCACACACACTCGCACATACACACACACAGAAACTCACACACACACATGCACATGCACACACACAGACATTCACTAACACAACACACACATGCACTCACACACATACACACACATGCACACACACACACATGCACATGCACACACACAGACATTCACTAACACAACACACACATGCACTCACACACACATACACACACATGCACACACACACACGTGCACACAGATACACACATGCAGACACACTCACATATACACACACTCACACACACATGCACACACACACACTCACACTCGCACTCAAACTCACACACACACGCACACACATTCACACGCTTTCAATCACACACACACACTCACACAACATGCACTCAGAAACACACATGCACACACACACAGTCACACACGTACACACACGCGTGCTCACACACACACACACACTCACACATGCATACATACATACACACACAAACACACACAGACACACACACGTGCTCACACACACACACTCACACACATACACACTCACCCACTCACACTCACACATGCATACATACATGCATACACTCACACACACTCACAAACACACAGACACAGACACACACATGCTCACACACACACACTCACAGTCACACACACAACCTCGCACACTCACAATCACTCAGACACACACACACACTCACACATTCACACACACGCATACAGACACACACACATACATACACACTCACGCACATACGCACACACTCATACATTCACACTCACACACACATTCACACACACACACATGTACACACACACAGACACTCATACACACACACAGACACACACACAGATACTCAGGCTGACACTTACACATTCACACAGAAACACTCGCACACTCATACAAATAGACAGAATCACACACACATACACACACACAAAATCAGTCACGCAACTAACACACATTCACACACACACACAAACTCACACACAAACACACACAGTCACACTCAAACACACACTCACACATACGTACACACACTCTCACACACACACTCACTCACACATACGTACACTCACAGACATACAAACATTCACACAGACACACACACACACTCACTCACACTTGCACACGCACACACATATATCCACACATACACACTCACACACTCTCACACGCACACTCACACACACACATACTCGCACACTCACAGACTCACATTCACACATACACACAGAAACACACACTCACACTCATGAATACACACTCACACATACACACACTCACATTCACACAAAACACACAATCCCAAATACACACTCATGCACACACACAAATACACACTCACACTCACAAACACACAGCCACACATACTCACACACATTCACTCACATGCATTCACACCCACACACGCACACATATGCATACACAGACACATGCAGACATACACACTCACACACACTCACTCTCACACACACAAACATATACACAAACACACACTCACACACACACAGAAATGCACACTTGCACACACACATATACTCACAGACACACGCACACACACATACTCACACACTGACACCACACACTCAAACACACACACACATACACTGACACACATATATACACGCACGCCCACGCAAACACACACACACAAACTCACATACACACACGCACACAGATACAAACTCACTCTCACTCACACACAGTCACATACACACTCACACACACAGTCACAGAGAGAGAGGACATCTAACCCGTCAGCGGGTTGAGAGGCCGGGACCTCGCTTGCCTCTTGTGCCACTGTGGCACGGCGACCAACGTGGTCACATCTGCCCCGAGTTGGGGAGGGATGCACGCACAAGACTGATAATCAAGTGGGTGGGCCACATACACCTCTCCCCCCTTCTATTACTGGTGTCCGTGCGCCTATTAATTAACCAATTAATTGACTTATCCGTGAACCATTTGGATTGTGTTTCCTCCCCAGGGTTTGGAAAGGTCGGGCATTTGATATTCTCCCAGGCTTTGGCTGATTCGTTCACCCCCCCCTCCGTCTCCCCCCCCCCCCCCCCCCCCCGGCCCCCGTCCCTCACTCCCGCTGTCTCACACCAGGTGGAGGTGGCACTGCTCACTAGGTAGATGTGGCTCTGGGGAACACTCGCTGGGTTTTTTTCTGGGTGTTTTATTTGGTGTGGGGTGGGGACGCATCTTTTTGTTTTATTTTCATTGTGTGTGTGTGGGGGAGGGGGGGTGCGTGTGGACGGGGACCAGGGTGGGATGGTATGTGTGGGGGGGGCCAGGGTGGGGAGGTGGGGGGTGACTCTTGCTTCCCCCTCCAGAGGTTTAATCAGAAATGAATCCAGTCGCAATTGTGGAGATGCCAGTCAGCCATTGGCTGGTGAGATGTAATGGGGAAATGAGCTGTAATGGAGGGATGGGCTGTAATGGAGGGAATGAGCTGCAATGGGGGGAATAAGCTATAATGGAGGATTCCGAGCAGTAATGGGGCGAGTAATCTGCAATGGAGGGATGAGCTGTAATGGGGGGATGAGCTGTAATGGGGGGCTCTGAGCAGTAATGGGGGAATGAGCTGTAATGGGGATGAACTGTGATGGCGGAATGAGCTGTGATGGGGAACAAGCTGTAATGAGGAGGGATGAACTGTATTGGGGGACGAGCTGTAATGGGGGTGAGCTGTAATGGTGGATGAGCTGTAATGCGGGGATGAGCTGTAAAGGGAGGGATGGCCTGTGATGGGGGCAAGCTGTAATGGAGGGGTCTGAACTGTAATGGGAGGAATGAACTGAAATGGGGGGAATGAGCTGTAATGGGGATGAAGTGTAATGGGAGACTGAGCTTTAATGGGAGGATGTGCTGTAATGGAGGGACGAGCTGTAATGGAGGGACGAGCTGTAATGGGGGGATGAATTGTAATGGGGGATATTCAATGTGCTAACAGCCTGGAATAATTACGGATGGGGTTACATTTCTTTTGTTCGTAAACAAAAACCATCATCAAAAACAGAAATTGGTGGTAATAACCCTCTGAAAGTTCAGGAAAGTCACAGATTTCAGCTGTAAAAACAATGAAATCTTGGAACTTTTTTGTGAAATAAAAAAGTATTTACAGTTTACCAGAAGCAGCAGCGCGAGAGACATTGTGTAAAGTCAAGCTTTTGTCCCCGGGATGTCAAACAAAATATTTATAGCAACCGTACCCTTACCAATGTCTCCCCTCCCTCAAACACCCCCAAACCCCTCCCACAGTCACACACTCCCACACCCCACACACTTTCCCACACACATTCTCCCCAACACACCCATACTCTCACCCCTCCTACACACACACACACACACACACACACACACTCCCCCCAACTTCACACCTCCAGACTCTCCCCCCAGCCCTCCCACACACACATTCTCCCCCACCCCTTCAACACACTCTCCCCACCACTCCCCCCACCCCCCCAACACACACACACACACACACACACACACACACACACACTCTCCCCCCTCTCCCTCACACACTCTCTCTGTAGTGAAACCTCCCTTTTGTTCTTGCTGGGACCCCCCTCCCCCCCAGTGTAGACAGTGAGTGTGGGGGGGGAGCAGGGGCTCAGTAAACTGGTATCATGTCTAGGACCCGATACCCGAGGTGCCAGCCTCGAAAGGTTTTACTTTGCCCACTCCATCCCCATGCCCCCACGGTGCCCAGGGAAGGGAGGTGTGTGATGTGAATCGTGCCGGCAGACCGGGCTTTGTACGGTTGTGCTGAAAGCATCGCTGTCTTCATTCTTTACACTGACACAGGGGACAGCCAGCAGCTCGACAAAGCCACTCTCACTCAACAACCCCCCCCCCAACCTCCTCAACCCTTACACAGAGAGGCTTTCCTCATAGTGTAATCCAGCACTGGCAGGTTTAATAGAGGGATGAGTGTGTGTGAGAGAGAGAGAGACGGAATGAGACAGAAAGAGAGAGAAAGTGAGAGTGTGTATGTGTATGAGAGAGAGGGGGAGAGAGAAAGAGAGTGTAGGTGTGAGAGGGTGAGAGAGAGAGAGTGAGAGAGATAGAGAGACGGAGTGAGAGAGAGAGAGAAAGTGAGCGTGTGTATGTGTGTGAGAGAGAGAGAGGGGGAGAGAGAAAGAGGGAGAGTGTAGGTGTGAGAGAGAGAGAGAGATGGAGTGAGACAGAGAGAGAGAGGGAGTGAGAGAGAGAGAGAGACATCTTGAGAATGAGAGAGAGAAAGTGAGAGCATGTATGTGAGAGAGAGAGAATGAGACAGAGAGAGATAGAGAGTGAGAGAGATAGGGAGTGAGTGAGAGAAAGTGAGACAGAGAGAGAGAGGCCTGGAGTGAGCGTGAGAGAGAGAAAGTGAGAGTGTGTATGTGAGAGAGAGAGGGTGAGAGGGAGAGAATGAGAGAGTGTGTGAGAGAGAGAGGAACAAAGAAAAAGAGAGTGGGAGGAGAGAGAGAGTGAAAGAGGGAGTGAGAGAGAGGGGGAGAAGGAGTGAGACAGAAGGAGAGGGAGAGGGGAAGGGGGAAGGGAGTGAGTGAGAGTGAGAGAGAGGATAGGAGTGAGATAAAGAGAGAGAGAGGGAGAGAGAGAGGGAAAGAGTGGGGGGGGGAATGAGAGGAGGGGAATGAGTTAATGAGAGAGAAGGAGCAATATTGAGAGAGAGAGAGAGAGTCAGAGGGAGAAAGAGATAAAGAGTGAGCCAGGCGTTAAATTGGTGACAATACACAGCCGTCAGCGCACCTGTATTACTGCAGGTATTTATTCAGAGACTTTCTCGTGACAATAAACCTGACACTTATTTCTAACAATTACCTCATCGAAAGGCTTAGATTGAGTGAAGTCAGTCATTAGCGAACGAGGCTGGATACAGAGCCTAAGATGTGAGAAATGGACGGCGGTGCGTAAGAGAACAACATGTGTCACGATTAAAAACTCTTAAATCGATTCTCTCTGCAAATTCTGTGCAAACTTTATCCATCTCTGTCCTGGATTTGAATAAGCAATGTGCCTGTTAAAAGGACACCTGATTAGTGGTGTAACTTTGAGGAGTCCCTGTTTCAAAGGGACGTTTGATTTAATTAACCCACCCCCCCTCCCCGCCATCCCCAGCCAGACATGTTCTGCCCTTGTGGCTGGAGGATCCAATAAAGGATGGGTGTGTTTTCCACACAGGGGCTGGTTCAGGCATTCCCATTCAAATGGTAGGACATTGTCGGTCAAACTGGTAAAGGCAGTTTCCCAGTGTTCACACACACACACACACACACATATATATGTACATATATATAAAAGAATGACCTCTGAAACAACATAGACTGCCTTTCCAACACTTCTTAATGCACTAAGTTGATCTTTCTCTATGACTGTAACACTACATTCTGCACTCTCTCCTTTCTTTCTCTATGAACGGTATGTTTTGTCTGTATAGCACGCAATACTTTTCACTGTATACTGATAAGTGTGACAATCATATATCAAATCAAATCAAATTAAATCTTAATTCGTAAAATACCAAATGCAATGCAGTCAAAAGCTGTGCGGGTTAGGTGGATTGGCCGTGCTAAATCGCTCCTTAGTGTCCAGGGGAACCAGCTAGGTTTAAGTGCATGCGGTTATGGGAATCGGGCCTTGTGATCGGTGTAGACTCAATGGGCTGAATGGCCTCCTTCTGCACTGTATGATTCCATGACTCTAGGTCAGCCCAGAAGTGATGGCACAGTGGGTTAGCACTGCTGCCTCACAGCGCCAGGGACTTAGGTTCGATTCCCGGCTGGGGTCACTGTCTGTGTGGAGTTTGCACATTCTCCCCGTGTCTGCGTGGGTTTCCTCCCACAGTCCGAAAGACGTGCTGGTTAGGGTGCACTGGCCGTGCTAAATTCTCCCTCAGTGTACCCGAACAGGAGTGTGGCGACTAGGGGATTTTCACGGTAACTTCATTGCAATGTTAATGCAGTGTGAATGTGACACTAATAAATAAGTTTTAAACTAAAATGGGCATCCCACCACCTGTAAAATCCTCAATGGGCAAACTGCCCAAAGGTGCCATCTGTATGCCCACCATCTGGGCGGTACAGTAGCACAAACTACTTGGGTTACTGCCTGGGCTGAATGTTCTCCCCGTGTCCGCGTGGGTTTCCTCCTGGTGCTCCGGTTTCCTCCCACAGTCTGAAAGATGTGCAGGTTAGGGTGCATTGGTTATGCTAAATTTCCCCTTCGCGCCCCAGGATGTGTAGACTAGAGGGATTAGTGAGGTAAATGTTTGGGTTAGGGAAATCGGGTGGGATTGTGGTCGGTGCAGACTCGATGGGCTGAATGGCCTCCTTCTGCACTGTCGGGATTCTGTGGTTTCTCCGCAGTGTTGACGATGGGTCCCAATCTCAACTCCAATCTTCCAATGGCATCGCAAATCAAAAATAAAAACTAAAAATAAAAACAAAATCGATGGACTCAGGCTAATAATGATTTCCTCCAGAATGTTAGCACTGAGCAGCAGGGTAATGTGATCTGGGTTAACATTACATTACAGGGTAAATGTAAAGTTGACCCACTGTCACAACAGACGATAGTTATTACCACGGGCACTGTTGTATTTTCGAGGTACCAGCAGAATTCCTCTTTGTGTATCTTGAAGACAATCCACAGAAAATGTGGGATTATTCAGGATGTACCCTTTTGGGGAGAGGGGAAGACGATGAGTGGGATTTTCCGACCTCGCTCACTCCGAAACCGGAAAACCCCACCCCAGGTCAACAGATCGCTCCAGGGAACCAAGGGAGAAAATGCTGGAAAATCTCAGCAGGTCTGGCAGGAAGGGGAGAAAAGAGCTGACGTTTCGAGTCCAGGTGACCCTTTGTCAAAGTTTTGACCCAGATCTTTCCATGGTCCGGTCCCACCCGCTACGATTTCCGTGCTGGCGGGGGGGGAGGGAATGGGAAATTTGTTTGTTTGACATACCTACTTGTCATTAATCACCCCAACTCTAATTGGTGGTCTCTAATTGGTGAACCTCTGGAATTCGCTGCCCGTTGAAGTGGTGGAGGCTACCTTGCTAAATATATTTAAGATGTGGGTAGATAGGTTTTTGACAGACAAGGGAATTAAGGGTGATGGGGAGAAAGCGGGAAAGTGGAACTGATCCACTTCAGATCAGCCATGATCTTATTGAATGGCGGGGCAGGCTCGAAAGGCTAGATGGCCTACTCCTGCTCCTATTTCTTATGTTCTTATAATCACAAGCTTTGCTCCTTTTATATCGTGGGTCTAATCTTGAAATTGAGTGAGACACAGAGAGAGAGAGGGAGAGAGAGGGAAAGGGAATGAGAGATCTTGAGTGAGAGAGAGAAAATGAGAGTGTGTATGAGAGAGAGAGGATGAGAGATGGCTGGGAGGCAGGAGAGGGGGTGTGGGTATCTGCCTATTGGTGACTGGCACAGAGACCCAAAAGTAAATGGGGCCCCTTGGATTCTTTTGCCCTTTGCCCATGGGACATGGGCGTCGCTGGCTGGGCCAGCATTTATTGCCCATTCCTAGTTGCCCTTGGAGGGCAGTTGAGGGTCGACCACATTGCTTTGACTCTGGAGTCACATGTAGGCCAGACTGAGTAAGGACGGCAGATTTCCTTCCCTAAAAGGGGCATTAGTGAACCAGATGGGTTTTTCCAACAATTGTCATCAGTAGATTCTTAATTATAGATTATTTTTTAATTGAATTTGAATTTCCCCATCTGCCGTGGCAGGATTCGAACCCGGATCCCCAGAGTATTACCCTGGGTCTCCAGGTTACTAGACCTGTGTCAATATCACCGCGCAACTAAATGGACTGATCTCCCAAATTGGATAATGGGGTAACTAATTTGTTAGCCAGCTAGCAATCTTCTT